>NC_134483.1:339009813-339227313 GCF_040206685.1 Ascaphus truei | reverse complement strand
CTGCCTGTGTACACAACATAGCGGCCAGCCTAAGGTGACTCCTCCCTTAATGACATGTATACACTAATAGTGAATAATCAGGAGGAGAAATATGTATATACGAATACACCTACATTTCATCTGATACAGTAGTTAATTGGTGTCTGTTATGGATAGTGAATAAACAGCTGAAAAGGTCCCCATTAGTCCAGTGATGACTAACATAAGAGACTTATGTGATGATGTCGGAATGTGTGGATGTGACGAGGAGGAAAGGGTTCATACCTGATTTGCCATGCATTACTGTTATTGCCCTGCCCCCACCATTTTTATTCCCCATGTGCAGGCCATTCCCTGTCTGCGAGGGTAAAAGACAAGATGCATTGCTTGCCATAACCTCTAACCAACACATGATAGCAGATCTTAAATGTAAGGCAGGATGTATTTTTTTGTAAGTCCAAGCAGGAATTACTTGGACCTCCAGCTGTGATATGGGCGAATGAGCTTCGGTATTTTTATGACCCAGCCTCAAAGGGTTGTAATTATTTTTATGATGGAGCCTCAAAGACTCCCACAGATTTAGAGTCCCCCTGTCTAAAAGAGTGTCAATTATGACAAGACCCAGAGGCCCATAATGTATACAATACTGGCATACTGATGCACAGCAGATGTCAGGCTAGTGACACCTTTGAGACAGAGACCAGACCCAGTGGCCCCAAGAAATGGGTGTAGCCCAGGTATGCTAAGTGGCATGGGCATCAACCTGACCCATGCGCCCTGCCCACCGGACAGCCTTTTTGACCGGTCTTATGAACTGTGGGTCACTTGGCTATTCGTGGTTTTTTTTGTTCCCACGAGGGGATTGGATCCACATGTTAAAGATAGCTTTGGGCAGTCTATAAATGTGGCTTCCCAATTATTCCCAGTGTGTTTCCTGAATTTTAATCCATGATGTAAAGATGCAAGACTTTGTTCCAGTATAGCAGCAACCAGTCCAGGAGTGAAGGAGTTAATAACCACATAACCACAGGACATTTAAAACCAAGGCTGCATTTCTTGCGCTTGCAAGCAGAGGACAATTTCTTTTGTTTCAAAGGACAATTTCTTTCATTCCCTAATCCCAGTGAGTGTTTTCAAGTGTATTCTGCAGATGTCATGTGTTTGTCTATTAAGGAAATAAATCACAATTTATTTTGCAACTTGTTCTGTTCAATGAAGTAACCAGAAATATAAATATGTTGATAAAAATTGGTGTCATCGTGACAGTGGACCTTACAGTAAGGTGACCGCCTCTAAAAGTCAAAACGGACACTAAGGAGTATATGACTCCACTGTATACATGGATCCACACTCCCTATTATACAGGTAGATGTATTCAACCCTATAGGGGACTCTCTTCATCAATTTCTGCGTTGAATGTGCTGGATGGGATATAACCAAATACATATACATATGGATGAAATAGGTTGTATGAAAGTATGTAAACTTCTAACTAGCTACCACTGAACATCAGATGGAGACATTCTGTTTAGCTAACACAGTTCTTCCTAGAGTTCAGCGATAATATAAAGACCGGTACCTACTATAGATGGTAGAAAAGTAACCATCCAACATTCATGGTTCCTGCAAACGTTCAGGTTCCATACTCTGATCACTATCTTCTAAATGCAGGCACTGAATATTAGGATTGCCTCACACGTGTACACATATAGTGATATATTTCTATGTTAATAGATAGCATGTATAATACACCTGTAATGGTGTAGAAATATATGCACTTTATGTTGTCTGCTTTCTTCAATCAAAGGGATAGTGACAGTGTTTGGCAGAAATAGACATATAAGTATCTCCACCCCTGCAGTAGTTCCCTGTTATTTTATCCAGAATATATTGTCTTTTACGCATAGATGTTTAATAAAGGATTTTATTTATATCAGTGAGTGGCTGTCTAGGGATCATTCCCTAGGATTGAATATTTCCTAGCCCTTTAATGTGAATAGTGAGTGCACATACACTACCGACACACTTTATTAAAGTGTGGCCGGTACCGCAAGCCGGGAGATTTCCCGGCTTGCTAGTGGCCGCCCCTCGGCGTGCCGCGCGTCATAGACGCGCGGTCACGCGTCTTCGGGAGCGTGCGCCCTCTGCACGCGCGTCCAGGGGCTCCCCGAGGGAGCCCTGGTGTCCCGCGATCGCGGGACAGCGGCAGGGGGTTCCGGGGGACCCGGCGGACCCGGCAGCGGTAGGGAGAGCGCCCCGATCGGAGGGCGCTCTTCCGCTGCTTCGGCGCGCGCCCGTCACTCTCGGGCGCGCGCCAGGCTACTGCTGCGGCCAAGAACGGGCAAATGCTCGAATAAACTTGGCCGCAGCAGTAGGTTTCTTTCTGGTTGCTCTATTAACCCCCTCCTTTCCGTAATAAGTGCAACAGCCTGCTTCTTAGTTACCTGTAGAATATAACAATATAAATTTCCTATGTCCACTCTCTTGGAGTGACATCCTCAGGAAGAGAAAGCAAAAAACAAATTGGGGGGTTGGCTGAGGAAGGAGAGGTGCTTATATATGGGATGCCTCCATCCAAAGCAAAAAAGAGGACTAAAACATTGCCTCCTCCCGGTTATATAACCCAGCCACTTAGAACAGTTAGTGGCTGAACCAGTGCCAGAACACACCTCTCCCTCCAGTCCCTGCGGGGGTAATAGTGAACGTGGGTCTGGAGATAGAGCAGGGTAATGAGAGGGTCTCCCAAGGTTCAGGGAATTTACAGGAGGCTACAGCTGAAAGACATGAATGTTTTTACCTGGTCTATAACAGAGTCCCCAACACTACCCTTGCTAAATTGGTTTGTTGCTGTCCCTGCTGAGGTGACATTTAAGGACAGTTCTGTTGTTATCCTTCCACCGCTGCTTACCAGTGGTTCTCCTGAGACAACTATATTGCCTCAGGAGCAACCATCTGTGGAGGGAGGTGCAATATAATTAACCCCAAATTCAGGACACAGGGGGTGGAGCTGAAAGGGACGATGAAGCACATAAGATGGATAGAGGAAAGAGGGATCAAGTGGGCCCTTCTATTAATACCTTACATTATCCCATTGTAGAGATCCCTCCCCATGAAACCGCTGAGGGCTGAGACATCCAGGCTGTACAGGTAGCCGTAGAGGAGACTGTTAAGACATGTCGTGCTTCTGTGGCATTCAGTATTACTGGGATTACCACACTTTCTGCTGTTCTGCCTCCCCAATGTTCCCCCAATATGGCACAGTTAGCTCTGCCCTCAGGTCCCACCGTAGAAGGTGAAATGGACCCTCTGTAGAGGTGGGTCCATGAAAATAAACTGAGGAGGACACAGAATATAAACTCCTCAGCCAGAAGGAGCCAGAGAATTAAACAGTCATCCCCACCAGTAAACACATGTTTCCTGGAGAACACCCTCTATGGTTATAAGGACAGGAAGGTGCAATTATAAGGCCCTCAAGAAGTGTGCATGAGGGACAACCACAGGGCCTAGAATTCTGGGAGTTCAGGGCATCTCAGAGTCTGGAAATTAATAAACCAGCTGCAAGAGTACTACCTAATGAAGAATTTCATTGGTGGCTGGTACAAGAAGCACTCCAGACATATAATAATAATGGCTTTGCACATCAGCACGCTTAATATCAACAGTTGTTGTAATATCAAACTCTGTGAGTTTCCTGCAGGAGACTCATACAGCTCTAGAGACTGAAGCCAGCTGGCACTTAAAGTGACAAGACAGAGTCTTCTTCAGCTACCTCACTTCATCATCATCATTGTGACGGTAGAGCTAGCTGGCATTACAAAACTGGGATGAATCCCAGCTAGCTACCCCTAAATCTATGTAACTTGGCCACCTTTGTAAGGCTTATTTTAGCCAAATGTACTTTAAATATCTGGGGAAGAACAGGGAATGTGTAAATGTATTTCCATGTCTGTAAGAATGTATTTCAAAGTCTGTATTTGTAATTCCCTGTAAATGCAATCCCACAGTTTAGTGAATCAACATTGTTCCCTGTTAATTCCATTCCCAAGTCTAGTTGAGCAAGCAATATGAGATAAAGTGTTTGTGATCTATGTGTAAGCACTGTGATGTGATTTGGGAGTCTGCCCTGTAAAGTGTAAATTGAATTAATTAACAAACAGGTATGGGGATGGGTTCTTAGCACGACCCCTGGCTGTTGTGGCACTAACTTAATCTGTGCTCTGATTTTCCAGCAGCCCCTCCCATGCAATGGATTGCCACAGAGGGCTATATAAGGGGTGTTGCTGATCAGAGAAGGGTTCTACCTTCAGAGAGCATCCGAGAGCAAGAGAGGCTAACAGACTGAGAAACACTCTGGGAAGGAGTGTGGAGATCTACCCTCAGAGGTCTATCTGAGAGACATTTTGTGAAGGAGTTTGATCTTTTACAGTGACCATATGGAGAGATATCTCAGAGGGGCTGCTGTGTGATCAGCCCTCTGAGATCCTGGATGAAAAGCAGACAGGACAAGCCTTCTCGAAGCAGGCCCTGGCACCTAGCGAGGCTAGGGTCTACTCCCCAGGCCCACAGTTGGTATTGTATGGTGTTTTGTACATCTTTATTTGTCTGCTGGCGTGTCAGAATAAACTCAGGAAAGAAGGATCCAGCGCTCCACGGTTTTCTAAAGAAATGTAGAAAACCGTGGAGCGCTGGATCCTTCTTTCCTGAGTACACTTTGGAATTTACCTGGCAGGTACTTCCTTGAACCAGCAGCACCGGTAAACTGTATACTTTATTTATTTTGTGGAGTGCAGCCTAACCCCCCTTTAAATTGTGTCAGAATAATTTCTATTTTATTCAATAACTTTGTCCTGTCTGGTGCTAGTAATCCCGGTGGTTTTGGTGAAAAAGTACTGGTCTCCCGTGACAATCATGTGTTCTGTTCTCAGAATCCTTACAGACAGAGCTGCTATTTGTCAAGGCTGTTATCTCAGGCCATCGGACTGAGCCCTTGCTATATAATGCAACAAGGTGTGCTTGGATGTTGGAGTCCCACAGCATCATTAGCTGCTTTTGCCAGGCACGGATTATCCGAGTCAGGGATCTGCTGGACTACAAATGATCGGACTGGGTGGAGCACAAGGTGATAATTTACCTCCTGGGTTATACCACTTCAAGAGTTCCGTGCCGATTGCTCAGGCTCCTCTTGTCATAGCTTAAGCTGGCTGGAGACCATGCCCTTGGCATGCTTTCATGGCATGACAAGGAAAGGGCTGTACTCTCTCATGCTCCATAGAGTACACTACCTCACCCTCATCCCCTGCCTGATACTACCTGGAGGTGGGTACTACAAACAAACACAGGTGAGAGGCACCGGTGGAGGGAACTCTATTAAGAGCTAGATCCCCACCCATCTGAGTTGGAGAATCCTCCCAGGTACACTGAGCCAAGGAGAGTACCTAGTCCATTTCAAAGACTTCCTGGCCACAAGGGAGTCTGTGCTTCATATTTATTTTTTGTGTGCCAGACAGCAGCCCCTAATAACTTTTGAGGGGCCTTCATTTTCAGTTCTGGTTTCACTTCTCCCCGCACTTTTTTATTTTTTTGGGCACCCAGTATGCCAGGAACAGTAGGGCCAGGGACCTCCTCACCAATGTGCTCCTGGTATTAGCAAAGCTGGCTATATATAAGTCAAGAAAGCAGTGTTTAACTGAGGAGATATCCCTTACCTGCCAGGCTCTGTTCTGAGTGCTGGTGCTCTCCCGTATCCAAGCAGAGTTCACCCTCACTGTGACCACTGGGCAAGTACCTGCATTTACCCACAGTAATTTTTTTCTGGCTGGTCTTCCAGTTGTTGTATTGACTGATTAGCTGGCTTTGCCTGCAAATCATTTCTAAAGGGCTTAAAAATAAGACTAGTGCTATGAACATGGTGGAGGCGTATATGGGTCATACCGTAGTTCATTCTTACCTCATGAATCTGATCTTGAAATCTTTACTCCTAAAAACAAGACTTGGCCGAATCTTGCTAAGGTAGCAGTGGACTAGATGACTTATCCTCCAGCAAGTGTGTTGTCAATGAGAGTGTTTTGTAGAGCTGATGTCATCCTAACGCCTCCAGACAAAATTTTCCCATGTCAATGTGAAAAAGCTCACTTTTATCAAGATGAATAAATACCTGATTCCTCTCAAATATACAGCGCTTGCACTCAGCACTCAGGAGACAATGGTCATGGACAGCGCAGCTGGATAGAAGATTTTGTATAACACTTCTACCATCACCTTAGCTGCACATTAATAATACCATTAAACAAAAGCTGTCCAAGCACCGGGCCACAACTACAGTACAGCAGATTTGTTTTGCTGTCATCTGCACAGTGCCTGGCTTGTTCAGTCTTGAATTGTTCATCTCCTTCCACTGCCACCACAAGTAATCCACCACCATGATATAATCCATAATTTTAATTATGTTAGTGACAAAAAGTTAAATTTTGAAATATTCCCTATACTGTGTAGCCCTTTTTCTGATGCCTCCCAAAGGGACTACTGGTCACTGTACAAAACCTGCGGCTCCAGGAGATCTGAGCCTCCGCTAGCTGGGAGCCTGGGGTAAATATTCTAGCGCAGCGCCTCCACTTACCCAGGATCCCCGTTATGCAAGATTCCCCTGGGCAAGAAACATACCACCACAGTGCGTGCAACCAAGTTTTACTATGCAATCACACCTTATACTCTATATGACATCACACATAACATATTCTTATACTATAATGCTAGTCTTGGCAGCAATACCTAACACCGTTATAACTGCTACGATCCTTATACTATAGTGGCTCGGCCACACCTCTAGGGAATATTGTCCTGTTCAATAGTGGCTCAGTCACGCTCTTATAGAGTATTGTCCTTGTATTGTATTATGTGGTATAGGCTCAGTCCTCTAGCCACTCGCTAGTGTCCCTAAAGAGTTTAGCCTAAGGCGGGATCAGCGCCTGATGACCGGTGTTGGTGCACTTGTTACAATATACCTTCCGGTCACGGCAGTGACCGGTACCGCTTCACAAAGGATCCGATGCCTCCGACCCTTGACCTCCAGATGTCGCGGTGTCCAGCCGTCTGGTCCCAGATGACTGCAACCGGCCGCAACTCTGTGCTTTGTCCCTAACTAATGTATAGTAGGGTGACAATCACTTTCACTACAGGGCGTCCCTGCAGTACAGCAGCCTACTGTGACTCAGGGGATGCTCCTATGGGCCTGAGGGCATAGCTGGCCTATGCAGGCGGGTCACTGACCCCCTGCACTCACACTACCTCCTTCAGCTCTGTCCAGATCTCCTCTGACTAGCGTGGTCTCTCCCCCACGCTTCCCTTTCCTGCTCCCGTCATCCTAGCCTTCTGATTGGTTCTTTACATCAGGTGACTGCCCAGGAGCTCATCGGAGTTGTAGTTTCTCCATGGAGCCTCTCTGCCTTAATCTGCACAGACACACAGCTATTACATCAGCCACTGCCTGTCTCACTCTGCTTTGACACACTGCAACATTGTTGCAGACACTCCACAGGCCTCTCACTGAACAGAGTCAAACACCAACTGAACACACATCCATACATTGTATATTATTAAAATATTATTTTGACCATTAATAGTGCAGGGGCCCAACAGCACAATACAACAGCACCCAAAGTGCCATGCTATGTATGCAGTGTTTCACCTGTCCTAAAATTTCTGTCAGAATTGACAATAGGCAAATTGACATCTGGCAGGCAAGTGGCAATGCAGGATGAACATCCACCAATTCTATAGCATCTAGATTCACAAATGGCACACGGCTTGACTTGTGCTGTTTTTAATGTTTGTTCTTATTTTAAACAAAATTAATGTAACATCCCCCAGTAATATACGGGTGGAATGGAGGGCACCAGGGACATACTTCTTGTGAGAGGGGGGGGGGGGCGGGGATTGTCAAAATTATAATAAACATTATTATTAATGTTGTTATTAATGGGTTCTAATAAGTGTATTTGACAATTTGTATCTCTTGTAATGCTGGTGTGCTATGCACTTTTGGATACTCCGAGGGGATAGGTGTCACAAGTCTGAGTATCTAATTACGACCTTCTTTTAATAAACGGGATTGAAGCTGGTATTACCACAGCTATTGGGCTTTGCCAGGCACCACGTCATTCAGGGTTAATTATCTTCTTAGCAAGCCTGCGTTACTAATGTGATCTTACCATCTTGTCATTGATGATTCATGAACCACCATCCCATCAACCACATCATTATATTATTGGCACATCAACCAAATTTGGTACCATACAATATATTCGTCCTATTTAAATGTTGAATATTTACTAATAGTGGAGTCTAAAACAAACCAGCCCCTTAAGTGCCATCTGTGCTGTGCCAGGCAAGCGGTGCTACAACCATCTGCAAAATCTCTGCTATGGGAGAGTGAAAAGGTAATTAAAAACCAATCAGAATCACCAATCGCTTTCCTAGATATTAATATAATTATTTGTAAAAAGCTATCCACTCAATCTAAAAAAAAATTATTCGACCAGAATATTTATGTATCTATTGTATTGACAACAGGACAGGAGTAGAGGTGTATGATACAGCTAATCTATGTATCGCATCAACCATATACTCTGTATATACTGCATAGTTTTATTTTTATATATATATCTATATCTATATATCTATATCTATATATATCTATATATCTATATCTATATAGATATAGATATAGATATATATCAGAAAACCGGGCACTCATGTATGCGTATACAGGTGCGCCGACGAGTTTTCTAAAACTTGCTTTGGAAAATCTGGGGCTATCACCAACAAGATCCAGGTACATGCTGGGTACATGCTGGGTACATGCTGCAAACATTTCAGTGACATTTCTGCAGAGACTAATGGCCCATTGGATTAAAACAGCAGGGGACCCTGGTAGTCCCATTCAGTTTGAATGGTACTGCCAGGGACTCCCGCTGTTAATCCGATGGGCCATTAGTCTGTCTGCAGAAATGTCACTGAAATGTTGCAGCATGTACCTAGCATGTACCTAGCTTGTACCCAGGATGTACCTGGGTCTTGTTGGTGATTGCCCCAGATTTGTTTTAGAATACTCGTCGGCACTACAGTATACAGGTAGTAGTAGGGTGCAGACCGTCCAGGTGCCAGCAAGGCAGAACATATGATAGAGTAAATCAGGACTTGCACTCCAAGATCCAGAGGTGAAATGTATTTCTTAATGATTCGGCTCCCAACAGAGCCTTTATCAAGAGCACCCTTTTTTGTTACAGTCAATTTGAAAAAAGGCAGGTCCACCCAGTTTGTGTCAGGTTGTACCTCGGTACGTTGCTCTGGTATAGTCACAAAACTAACAGAGGGGAAAATGACTTAAATAACAGTCTCTCTCTCTATCTCTCTCTCTCGTCACAGTCTTTGCTAAAGATTGAATAGTTAATTCTCACCAGGATTGATGATGTTACGCTTTGAGTGTAATTCTTCAGAGTCACTGTGATAACGATCTGGGTGCCTCATGGGCCACTAAGAACTTTTTTTAAAAGCAGCTGACCCAACAATGCATAACGTCAGTGTTACTTCATTATTTAATTGATAACTAGGACAGAGAGAGGGACAATGCAATATTAAACTAATCACAATAACCAATTGCTTGACTAGATACCAGTTTTAATAATTTGTAAAACAAGGCATCCCCTTTATCGGGAAAATAGTTATTCTACCATAACATTTCTGTATCTATTGACACCAGAACAGGACTCTGAGTATAGGTGTATAATATATCTATATTCGGACAATCAATGTACAGTATCTGTAAGGATTCGGGAGTCACGCCGCCTTCAGCGTGCTCCCACCTGTTAACACGTGGGGCTCCTTCCAAGGGAACATCATCCGCCGGCTGCACAGTGTGCATGTGTGCACAGGTGACGTCACCAGGTACTGCGGGGGAAAGCCCCACCTCAGGATTGCGGTGCGCGCATGTGACACGTGTGCAATGCGCCCAAGCTCCATTGAAACAGAGCTAATCAGCTCCATCACATTCCCCTATCTCCTGCACCTAGCCCAATCACTGCTTCTGCTGAGGCCACGCCTCCGCTCAGCCTCTCCATAGGATTGGACAGTCCTGCCTATATATGCTCAGCTGTGCCACTGGCACTTTGGCTGAGCATAGATTCATGTTTCATTGTGCTAACCTATTTTTTTGCTTCCACAGTCTTGCCTTGCCTTCCTAAACCTTGCCCTGTGTACCGACCTGGCTTTGTTTTTGGACTCCTGGAATACTGACCCCGGCTACCTCTGACCCTTTGCATCTCTCCAACCCTGACCTCGGCACTCGAACAACGACTACTCTCCATTCTCCAACCCCAACTACGGCTAATAGTACCTTCAACGATCCAGACCTCTCCAACTCTGACCTTGGCAAGTATAACGATGACTCTTACCTCTCCAACCTTGACCCGGCTACCTCGATCAATCCACACTCCAGACATGCCCCCGTGGCTGTGCGTGGCATTTCTACCCATTCTCATCTCAGTCACAGGGTCCCGCCTTATTTGTGGTTAGCACAGCATGACAGTATGCTCAGCCCCGCAAACATGGAACCTTCTGGGGTGGGACACATCTTGGCTACAAACGCTAGCATGTTTACCAAACTTTAAAAATATCTTGAGCAGAGTGACCGACGAGTGAACTTGTTGCAACAAACACCCCACTCCTTCTGCTCCCACCGGTCCTACCTCTTCCCCGCTAGTTAACACCTTGTCTTCTAAACCTCGACTCCCTACTCCTAACCGCTTTGCTGGAGATCCCCATGGATGCCGAGACTTTCTAAACCAATGCCTCATAAAATTCGAAATAACGCCTTCCCGTTTTCCTTCCCCAAGATCCAAAGTGGCGTATATCATCTCTTTGCTCACAGGCTACGCGCTGGCTTGGGCTTCTCCCATCTGGGAACAGAGGTTGGATCTTACACAAGACATCGGATGATTCACCAAAGAATTTTGATGAGTCTTGACAACCCTGGCCGTAAGGTAACTGCTGCCTCTTCTTTGTTTCGTATCTCTTGATGGAATCGCCCGGTTACCAGATACGCCTTGGAAATTCGCACCATTGCTGCTGACACAGGATGGAACAATGAGGCTGTGTCCCCGGCTTTCTGGCAGGGACTTTCAAAACCTCTTAGACGAACTCGCTGCCCAAGAGCGCCCTACAGATATGAAGAACTTATCGCTGTTTGCATCCAGGTAGATCAATGCCTGCAAGAGAGGAAATCCGAACGTTCAAACCATCGTCAACTGCCCACCAGGTCACCTGCCTTCCATTTTTCTTCTCCAGATCCTCCTTCCTCTGAAGATCCAGAACTCATGAAACTGGTAGGCAATAAGTTGTCCTTCTCTGAGAAGCAATGTCATCGCACTACAGGACTCTGTCTCTACTGCGGCAATCCCAGACATCAAGTTCTCCTTTGCCCTCTCAAGTCGGGAAAAGCCAATTCCCAATGAGGTCCAGGGGAATCTCATTGGGAACACTCTCCAGTTCCCCTATCACCATATAAATCTTTCTGACCAGGATATTGATTCCAGTCTCCCTTATGGCGAGAACTTTCATGCCACAGCTTTGGCCTTTTTCGACTCCGGGTCTGGAGGCAACTTCATCGACCAAGAATTTGCGTAAAGTAACAGCATTCCATTCATCTGAAAGACGGTTCCTATAGGATTGGAGGCCATCGACGTTCGACCACTACAACCGGCTTTCATTTCCTTACAAACTATTGATTTCTCTCTAATGGTAGAGGATGGTCACAAGGAGGAGATTTACCTGGATGTGATTCACACGCCTTCCATCGAGGTAATTTTGGGTCTTCCATGGCTTCCACGCCACAATCCTCACATTGATTGGACAAATAAGAGACCCATCGAATGAAGCACCCTGTGTTCCAAGACATGTGCAATTCCCCCTCAACAGATATGTGGGTTGAGTACTCCCGGAAAGGATAAGAGCAGCCTATCCGAGATTTATGCGGACTTCCGGGATGTTTTTGACAAATCACGATCTGAAGCTCTACCTCCCCATGGTCCATTGGATTGTCCGATTGACCTCTTGCCCGGTTCTGTTCTTCCCAGATGAAAATCCTACCTCTCTCACTCCAAGAGACCAATGCCATGACGGACTTCTTCCAAGAAAATTTAAAGAATGGTTTCATACGCAAATCTTCATATCCAGCCGGAGCAGGTTTTTTTTGGTCAAGAATAAAGATAGTTCTCTTCACCATGCATCGACTATAGAGGTCTTAACAAGATCACTCTCAAGAACCGCTACCTGTTACCATTGATCTCTGAACCTTTCGATCGCCTTCAGGGCTCAACTATCTATACCAAATTGGACTTGTGTGGTGCCTATAATTTAGTGACGATTCACCAGGGCGATAAGTGGCGGCCTTAAACACACAAGACGGCCATATGAGTATTTGGTCATGCCTTTTGGACTTTCCAATGCTCCTGCCATTTTTCAAGATTTTGTTAGTGAGATTTTCCGAGATCTTCTCAATCATTTCCTTGTTGTTTACCTTGATGACATTATGATTTTTTCCAAGTCTCTTCCGGAACACATCAACCATGTCACACAGGTACTATTGCATCTCCGCAAGAACCACTTCTTCACCAAGTTGGAGAAATGCCAATTTCATCAAACCTCCACGGCATTTTTGGGATATATCATCTATGACTCTGGTTTCTCCATGGATCCTGCCAAACTTAAGGCAGTTATGGACTTGTCGCGTCCTACCGCTCACAAGGCCATTCAACGATTCCTGGGTTATGCAAACTATTACCGTAGGTTTATTCAGAAATTTTCATCCACAATAGCCCCCATTATAGCATTGACCAAAAAAGGGGCAGATGCTACTGCACCGACACACTTTATTCGAGCAAATACCCAGTATGTACCTGGCAGATACCTGGAATGCGCCACTCCTCACCTCTGACAAGCCCCGTTGCGTTTGCCTTCCCAGCCTGGGTTCATGCCTGGCTGACGGGCGGCTGATCTGTTAAATGATAATGATTAGGATTTAATAGGCTGCAATGCTTCGCGTGTCTACCAGATGGCATAAATTCATGAATTGTAATGCAGTATATATATATATACTGTGCAGTATTGCAGCTAGCGGGAATAAAATGCTTCAATCCCTGCTTGGAAAATACCTCAATGCACTCGGGCAGAAAACAGTCACAAACCTCAATACACCCGGGTATACCCGAATTCGTGGGACTAGCCAAGCTCGAATAAAGTGTGTCGCCAGTGTACTTCCTGGCCATCCGCAGCTATTCAAGCCTTCGATCTCCTAAAAATAGCCTTTGTGTCCGCAGAAATTCTGATTCATCCGCATCCAAAGCTACCATTTATTTTGGAGGTGGACACATCTTTTGCAAAGAAAGTCACCTCAAGACAGACTCCATCCCTGCACCCTTTCCTCAAATATTTTTCTTCTGCTGAGCAGAATTATGACGTCGGTAACCGGAAACTTTTGGCTATCAAGCTCTCTCTAGAGGGTTGGAGACACTTGTTGGAGGGCACTGAAAATCCAAACACCATCTTAATGGATCACAAGAACCTACTCTACATAGAGGGTGCTCATCGTCTAGGTGCTCGCCAGGCTCACAGGTCACATTGTTCCCCTGATTTAATTACATAATTTCCATTATTCCCGGTTCCAAAAATCTGAAAGCTGATGCCCTTTCTCGCCAGTTTGTAGTCGAGGACAAGCCCGAGGATCATTTGGAGACAATTCTCCCTTCTAAATTTATTTTATCCGCGAACATATTTGAAGTATTGGACGACATCCTTGTGGACCAATCTCATATCCCAGAGGGTCTAGAGGTTCCAGAAGGTCACCTCTTTACCGCACCTCGTTACCGCAACAAAATCTTAGAGTGGGGTCATTCGTCCAAGTCCGCTGGACATCCAGGTACCAGAAGAACCACCGATCTTGTCGAGCGAACCTTCTGGTAACCCTGTTTTCAAGGAGACATTAAAGAGTTCGTCAAAGCATGTTCTGCATGTGTCCGCATCAAAACTCCTTTCAGTAAACCACCTGGACTCTTACACCCTCTTCCCTTCCAGGATCATCCTTGGAACCACTTATCTATGGACTTTATTGTAGAGCTTCCTGTGTCTAAAGGAATGAACACCATTCTTGTCATCATCAACCGGTTCTCTAAACAAACACATTTCATTCCACTAAAGTGTCTTCCTAATTCTTCCACTCTGGCAGATATTTATGTGAAAGAGGACTTTCGTTTTCATAGGGTTCCACTAACCATCATCCCATAGTCTCCAATCGAGGGTCACAGTTCGTCTCTACATTTTGGTGCACGTTTTCTCAAAGGATGGGTATTTCGTTGCATTTTTCTTCAGGATATCATCCCCAAACTAATAGCCAGATGGAGAGAACCAATCAAACCTTGGAGCAGTACTTGCGCTGTTTTGTTTCAGATACCCACGATGACTGGATGGATCTTCTTCCCTGGGTCGAATTTGCCTATGGAATTAATCCACGCGGGATTCACCGTTTTTTATCAACTATGTATTCCACCCATAACGAATTTCTATTGCCTCCTCTTCTTCTGGGGTACCAGCAGCGGACAACAGGATCCAGTTCTTACAAAACTCTTGGAAGAAGATCCAAGAGAATCTGAGGACTGCAACTTCTAGACAAAAGCTCCAGGCAGACTACCACTGTCACGAAATTCTAGAATTTAAACAAGGAGACAGGGTATGGTTATCCTCCAAGAATATTCGACTCAAGGTTCCTAGTGCTAATGCTGGCACCAAGATTTCTGGGTCCTTACCCAATTGTGGAGAAGATTAACCCTGTGGTATATCGCCTACAACTCCCTCCCTCAATGAGGTTACGGTCTGTCTTCCATGTATCCCTACTGAAGCCCGTCTTCCGGAGTCCCCGCTTTCCAGATTCTTCTTCTGCACCGCCAGCTCCTCTACTCGTACAGGGTCAACAGGAGTATGAGATACAGATGATCGTGGACTCAATAATCTCTGGAGGAGCAGTTCAATACTTGGTTCACTGGAAAGGGTTTGGACCAGAAGAACGGTCCTGGATTTAGAATCACCAAATTCATGCTCCCAATCTCCTAAAGCGGTTCCATCAGAAGTATCCCCTCTAGCCATTCTGAAATCACCGGAGGTCACTCCTGAAGGGGGGGGGGGGTGGTACTGTAAAGATTTGGCGATCATGCCGCCTTCTGAGCACTCCCACCCTACCTCCGTTCACGCATGGGGCTCCTTCCAAGGGAACATCATCCGCATGCCGCACAGTGCACATGCACACACCGGTGACATCACCAGGTACTGCAGAGGCACCACCTCTGGATTGCACTGCCCATCAGTGGCGCACGACGCGCGCATGTGACTCGTGTGCAAAGCGCCCAAGCTTCGTGGCAACAGAGCTAATCAGTTCCATCACATTAACCTGCACCTAGCCCGATCACTGCTTCCACTGAGGACGCACCTCCTTTCCGCCTCTCCATAGGATTGGACAGTCCTGTCTATATATGCTCAGCTGTGCCACTGGCACTTTGGCTGAGCATAGATTCATGTTCCATTGTGCTTACCTGTTCTTTGCCTCCACAGTCTTGTCTTGCCTTTCTGAACCTTGCCCTGTTTACTGACCCGGCTTTGTTCTTGGACTCATCACCTCTGGATTACTGACCCTGGCTACCTCTGACCCTCTGCATCTCTCCAACGCTGACCTCAGCACTCGGACAACGACTATTCTCCATTCTCCAACCCCAACTACGGCTAATAGTACCTTCAACGATCCGGACCTCTCCTACTCTGACCTTAGCAAGTACTGTAGTGCCCACGGTTATTCTAACACAAACCAGTGGCAATTGCCAAAAAGACCCAGTTACACCTAGGTACATGCTGGATACATGCCTTAAACTTGCCTTAAACTAGACCCAGCATTTCTGCATTGATTAATGGCCCATCAGATTAACAGCGGTATGTGTCTAGCAGTGCCATTCAAACTGAATGAGACTGCCAGGGACCCCTGCTGTGTTAATCCTATGGGTCATTAGTCAATGCAGAAAGGCTTTAAACTTGCCTTAATCTAGCCAGGTTACACCCAGCACATACCCAGAATGTAACCGGGCTAGTTTAAGGCAAGCTTTAGAATACTCATGGTCTCGTCTGTATAATGACGACTCTTTCCTCACCAACCCCGACCCAGCTGCCTCGATCAATCTACACTCCAGACATGTCCCCGTGGCTGTACGTGGCGTTTATACTCATTCCCATCCCAGTCCCGGGGTCCCACCTTGTTTGTGGTGAGCACAGTGTGACATCACATATTCAGTACTATATAAATATGTCACACTTAGGGGCTTGTTCTAGTAACTCTGACATTGTGATGTCCAAAATGCACATTTTTGTATTTTCAAAAGAAGGAATGAAATTGAGAAAAAACTGTATTCTCTACGGCAAATCGCATCTTCTAAACCACTTCTATAAAAAGTGACAAATTACTCGGATTGTACTTGATTTAGAAGCAGAACGACTTGAGGAGTGTAAAGGAAAAAAATGTGAGTTGTTTCAAAGTGACTTAGGGGCCTATGCACTAAGCACTGCTAATACACTTATAAAGTCCTTTTCGCCAAAAATGCCTACTGTTTTTCAGTAAGTCTCGATAAGTCGGCGATAAAAGCCTTTTTCGGCAAGTATTTTTTCAGAGAAAAAAAAATCGCTAAACGAGCGCCGATAAGCCAACTATGGGCAGATTTCAAACTCGTGCAATTCTAGTAGACCTGATTACTTATTGTGATGGTAGGTGTACTGCTGCGGCACAGTTTATTCGAGCATTTGCCCGTTCTGTGCCGCAGCAGTAGCCTGGCGCGCGCCCGAGTGTGACGGGCGCACGCCGAAGCAGCGGAAGAGCGCCCTCCGATCGGGGCGCTCTCCCTACCGCTGCCGGGTCCGCCGGGTCCCCCGGAACCCCCTGCCGCTGTCCCGCGATCGCGGGACACCAGGGCTCCCTCGGGGAGCCCCTGGACACGCGTGCAGGGGGCGCACGCTCCCGATGACGCGTGACCGCGCGTCTATGACGCGCGGCACGCCGAGGGGCGGCCACTAGCAAGCCGGGAGATTTCCCGGCTTGCGGTACCGACCACACTTCAATAAAGTGTGTCGGTAGTGTAGCTGACGGACTTAATAAAGAGAAATCCTAGCTACTGTATTTACCCCTAAATCCATGTAACTTGGCCAGCTATGTAAGTCTTATTTCAACAAATGTCATTTAATATCTGGGGGAGAACAGGGAATGTAATTCAAAGCCTGTATTTTTTATTCCCTGGAAATGCAATCCCCCATTGAATCAACATTGTTCTGTGATGTGATTTGGGCTAGCTGTAATTCAAGGTCTTGTCTTTTACATAATTACCTTATGTCTGTATTTATGCCTGTTAGCAATTCCTCCCAGATTAGATACCTGGTATTGTGTAGTGATGAAATTAACATGCAAGAAAGTAAATGAGATATTCCACTGTCACTGTCATTTCCATGGAGAATGACTAAGTAATTTACTCAGTGGAAGCTCTCCATAGAAATAGATAAGAACAAAGTAGGGGATTAGTTAAATTTATCAGTTATCAGGTCTGAGCCCCAGGCACTGTTTCTCTTGGCTGCCTGCCTTGCTCAATGTTAAAGGATAGACACTAAGGGTATATAAGGAACACTGCTGATCAGTCCATCTGAAGTCCATCTCTGGGAAAGAGTGTGGAGACCATCTGAGAGACACTCTGGGATGTCTGGAGTTGGACTGTGACCAGCTAGAGGTACATATCAGAGTGGTTGTTGTGTGCAGCACTCTGAAATCCCGAAGAAGATAAGTGGACAGGGTAAACCCATTTGAAGTGGGTCCCTCTACATAGGAAAGGTAGATCTAATTCCCCAGACCCCCGTAAGTGTGTATATTTTTGTATTTTGTATTTCTGTGTGTTTCCAAGAATTTATCCAAAACTAACCTCATATTATTTCACTGTCTTGTTTTTTTTTTTTTTTCCAAAAAATTTTATTAGGCATTTAGATAATTCACAGTATGCATGAAACAAACGATAATACAGCCTAATACAGATTTTCTCCTTTTGTTGGTTAGAGAAACCGGAAATAAAAGAGGAAAGCTCACCGCTCCCCTGACCCTCCAGGGGCTATGTGGGGAGCGCGAGTATGGAAACAGAGAGTAAGAGTGGGAATAGGAAGGGGAGGGTGGGTGGGGGGGGGGGATACCCATTGCTTCCCGTGTCCTCAGTCTATTTTCATTGGTGCCCCATACCTGGTTTTCCTTTTTCTCTCTCTCTTTTTTTTTTTTTTTCCATATGTGGATTAGTGGCGTAGAGGTGCCATATGGGATAGCCACGGATCCCATGTTTTGTTAAAGGAGTCAGTGGATCTTTTCAAGAAGGCAGATAGTTTCTCCATATTCATCACCTCTTGCACCCTATTTTTTACCGTTTGTTTTGAGGGGGGAGACACCTTCTTCCAGGCGGCTGCCACCGCACATCTAGCCGCTGTAAGAATGAAGGAGATTAATTTACTTGTTGGTCGGTCCAAATTTTCTAAGGGCCTGGCCAACAGGTAGGTCAACGGGTCAATAGGGATTTTGAGGTCTGTGACCTCCTCTATTAATTTTTGTATTGTTCCCCAATATTTTTGAATTTCCGGACATGTCCACCAAATATGGGCCATGTCCCCCTTCTGACCGCAACCTCTCCAGCATAAATCGGATGCCTGGGGGTAAATTTGATTTATTCTAACTGGGGTAAGATACCAGCGAAACAGTATTTTATATATGTTTTCTTTGATTGTGGTACATATGGAAGTTCCTGAGGCATTTTCCCAAATTCTTTCCCAATCCTCTCGGTCTATAACTATTTCCAATTCTGCTGCCCAATGCAGCATATAGTCATGTGTAGGGGCTTCTATGGCCCTTTCCAATTCACCGTAGATTTGTGTTATAAGACCTTTCTGGTGGCCTGTTTCTCTACAGAGCCGCTCGAAACTGGTGAGAGGGGGAAATTTCAACGTTGGGGATAAAGTTTGAATAAAATGCCGAATTTGTAGATACTTGAAGACATCCAATCTTGCTATTTCATATTTGGTTTTTAGGCGTTGATAAGTCAGGAACTCCTCAAAGCTCAGGAGGTCAGCAACCGCTCTAATATTTTTTGTTTTGAATTGGTCCCATTGTCTGGGCTCACAGCCAGGGGGGAATTTCGGATTTTTATAAATTGGTATGAGTTGGGATTGAGGTGTGGTGAGCTTAAATTTAAATTTGCATTTTGTCCAAATCTCCCATGTGTGTCTCATTGGGCCTAACTTAAATTTACTGTTCTGCATGTCTTCCCTGCTCAGGGACCAAAGGCAAGCCGGCAGTGAAGGCGTCCCGGCATAGTATGATTCTATATCTAGCCAACAGTATTGGTTTGGGTTGGCGTTCCAAACTACTACCTGTCGCAATTGGGCGGCTTGGTAGTATTTTGTGATGTCTGGAACACCAAGTCCTCCTCTCCCCCTTGATGCCAAAAGAACTGTCCTGGTGATTCTGGGTTTCTTACCCTGCCAAATAAAGTGGAAGATTAGTTTTTGAATGTTCTTTAATTCTGAGCCAGGGATGTGGACCGGTAGAGTCTGAAAATAATATAATAATCTAGGGAGTATGTTCATTTTAACTGATATCATCCTCCCGATCCATGATATCTGATATCCTCCCCATTTCTCTAGATCTTGTTTGATTTTCCGGAACAGAGTCGGATAATTTTGTTGATATAGGGATTGGTAGTTCCTCGTTATCTTTACTCCCAAATATTTGATACTCGAGGAGCTCCAATGATAGTTAAAGTTTAGTTTGAGGAGTTTCACCTCTGGCTCTGGCAGGCTTAAATTTAGTGCTTCCGATTTGTCATTATTGATTTTATAACCTGAAATATCTCCAAAGTCCCGGAGCTCTTTTTGGAGGTTAGGTAGGGATGTTTGGGGTTGTGTAAGGGTTAGGATGACATCATCTGCGAATAGCGATATTTTGTGCTGCCTGTGTCCAATTTCTATTCCTTTGATGTCTCTATTGGCTCTAATTGCAGATGCTAGGGGTTCTATGGTTAATGCAAAGAGGAGAGGAGATAGGGGGCATCCCTGTCGAGTTCCATTAGTGATCTCAAATCTCTGGTTACTGCCCCCTGGTAGTTTTACTGTTGCAGACGGGTTTTGATATAATCTACGGACTCCTTCTAGGTATGCGTCTTTGAATCCGAATTTACACATAACTTGGTCCATGAATAGCCAGTCTATTCTATCGAACGCTTTCTCTGCATCTAGGCTTAGGAGTAGTGCTTTGGTCTCTGTGAGATGGACATGTTCGATAATGTCTATTATCTTCCGAGTATTGTCCGAGGCCTGTCTGCCTGCTACGAATCCTACTTGATCACTATCTATTAATCTCGGTAAGATGGGGTTTAATCTATTTGCGAGTATTTTGCTATATAGCTTGAGATCACAATTGAGCAGGGAGATTGGACGATAGCTTCCACATTGCATCGGGTCCCTGCCTTCTTTATGTATAATGGCCAGGGTGGCCAGGGACATTGACGTGGGGATTTGATTTCCTTCCATGAAATCGTTAAATATCTTTAGAAGATGCGTGGATAGTACTGGCAAGAATCTCTTATAGTAGACATTAGTGAACCCGTCGGGGCCAGGAGACTTAGTAATTTTTAGTGATTTGACCGCCTCTTCCAGTTCCTCTTTTGAGATCTCAGCGTTGAGGACTGTGTTTTCCTCCTCCGTTAGTGTGGGGAGCTTACATTTATCTAAATATTGCGCTATTAATTCGGATGCTATTGATTTAGGCCGGCCATTTTTTGATCTTAGATTATACAGTTCGGTGTAAAATTTTGTAAATTCAGCTGCTATTTTGCTATCCCTATGTTGTATTTCACCAGACCTACTCTTGATTGCCGTGATTTGGGACCGTTTATGTACCCCTCTTAATTTAGTCGCCAAAAGTCTGTCTGCCTTGTTCCCCTTGTCATAATATTGTTGATTAGTCCATTTGAGGGCCTTCTCAACATCCTCCAGCTGGATTTGTCTAAGTTTTACTCTGGCTGTTGTCAATGTTTTATATATTTTTTTTGAGGGGTTGGTTTTATGAGATTGTTCTATTATTTTGATATTATCCGTAAGCTCCTTTATTAATTTTTGGCGGGCTTTTTTCCTGTGGGATGCGATAGAAATGAATTTCCCTCTAATGGTTGCCTTATGGGCCTCCACAGGATTGCTGGTGAGGAGACGGATCTGAGTTAAAAAAAAAATAGTCCCGAAAAGCGGCTCTGATCTCTCTTTCTATCTCAGGATGATTGAGTAATGAATCATTTAGTCTCCATGAGTAATTTATTGTTTTTTCAAAGGGGGTCGTCAAGGTTAAGGTAATCGGGGCATGATCAGACCATGTGATTGGTCCTATGTCGGAGTCGGATGTCGCCGCCACCACATTTTTTGTGGCCAAAAAGTGATCTATTCGAGAGTAGGTCTGGTGAGGTGCTGTGTAAAAAGTATAGTCTCTCTGGCCCTGATGTTGGGCCCTCCATATGTCCACTAGTGAGAACTCGCTTAAGATTCCCCTAAACCTTTTCCCTATGATCTGGGAGGGGGTTGTGCGGGGGGGACCCATTGTGGTTGATCTGTCCTCGGTAGGGTTAAGGACCATGTTTAGGTCTCCTCCCACTATCATCGATGACAGATATCCCGGGTCTATGCCCTCGAGAACTTTCTTTAGGAATTCTGTTTGGTTCTCGTTCGGGGCATATACATTGACCAGAGCGATTGCTGAGCCCGCTAAGGAGCCATATACCACTAGAAATCTACCCTCTGGGTCCGCCGTTGTTTTGATATGATTAAATGGGGTGCCCTGTCTGATCAGGACAGCTACACCCCTCTTTTTACTAGTAAACGATGCGCAAAAACACATTGGGAACACTTTTTTGAATAAATTTGGGGGGTCTTGTGATGTGAAATGGGTCTCCTGTAGGAATATGATGTCTCCCCCTGATCTTTTCATATCTTGAAGTGCTACTCTCCTTTTTCGGTTATTTTGGAGCCCTTTTACGTTGAGTGAGGTTAATTTAATTGTGGCTTGGCTAGCCATTTGGGTTCTTTTTTTTTTTTGGATAATACCATAAGGCCTTCTCTTTCCCACTTGAGAGGCCATGATCCAGTAACTCTGAGTCTGGTTTAAATTTCTGAAGGTATAGAGGTTGTGTGTTTTTTTCGGTTAGAATAGATATCTTAAGCTGAGGAAGGGGGGCGTGGGAAGGGGTAGGTGGGGGTGGGGCGGAGATCTGCTGGGACAGGGTCAACAGATAGAGATAGGTTGTAACAAGGCCCACAAAAGGCCTTAACATATTTTCACCAGCCTTAAGAACGGCCGGCATTTGGACCAGGTGGGTCCCTTGGGGGTGATTCCGGGTTCGTCAACCGCTGGAGGTCAGAGGAGTCCAGACCCTCTATAGAATTTACTTAACCCATTTAGTATAGACCCCCAGTCCATGTGTGTGGGGAAGCAAAGAAGGCATAGGAACATTTCAAGTAATTCAAACATTTCACATCTCAAAAAGACAACCATATTGTAACTATGCGTTGTGAGAGTGGAGTAACCTCTTAAATATCTAACTAAAACAATTTCCGTTTTCTTTTGTATGCTCGCTTCCCTTGGGTGGGAGGGATAGGGGGAGGAGGGGAGGGGAGAGGGGGAGAAGGGGAGGGGGGGGAGGAGGGGGTAAGGAGGAGGGGAGGGGGGAGGAGGAGGAGGGGGGGGAGGAGAGGAGGGGGAGGAGGGGGGGAGGGGAGGGGGAGGAGGGGGGGGAGGGGAGGAGGGGGGGGAGGGGAGGAGGGAGGGGGGAGGAGGAGGGGGGGAGGGGGGGAGGGGGGGAGGGGGGGGGAAGGGGGGGAGGGGAGGGGGGGAAGGGGGGGAAGGGGGGGAGGGGAAGGGGGGGAGGGGGGGAGGGGGGGGGAAGGGGTGGAGGGGGGGGAGGGGAAGGGGGGGGAGGGGAGAGGGGTGGGGAGGGGGGTGGGGAGGGGGAGGAGGGTCTAGGTGCAATTAAAACATTTCAAATAATTCACTTCACATTTTTGTGTAACATAACTCTTATACAACTCTGCGCAGAAAACATATTTTATACAATTCTGTGACCATACAAGATAACTTCGGCTTTCTTTCGTATGTTTGTTTTCCCCTTAGTGTTTTTCCCTCTTATTTATCTTTGCGTTTATGTGAGGTACTAGGTAGGCTTGTTAGCAGGGGTAAGAGGGGGGGGCCTAGGTGCGGCTCAAGCATTTCACATTTCTGTATAGCACAACTATTATGTAACTCTACACAGGGAGTATAGGGAGGGGAGGGGGGGGAGGGAGAGAGGGGAGGGAGAGAGGGGAGGGAGAGAGGGGAGGGGAGGGGGGAGGGAGGGGGGGGAAGGGGGGGAGGGGGGAAGGGGGGGGAGGGGGGGGAGGGAGGGGGGGAAGGAGGGAGGGGGGGGGGGAAGGGGGGGAAGGGGGGAGGGGGGGAGGGGGGGAGGGAGGGGGGGAAGGGGGGAGGGGGGGAAGGGGGGAGGGGGGCAGGGGGGAGGGAGGGGGGGAGGGGGGGAGGGAGGGGGGGAAGGGGGGAGGGGGAGGGGAAGGGTTTGGAGGGGGGAGGGGAGGGAGGGGGAGGGGGGAGGGGAAGGGTTTGGAGGGGGGAGGGGGGGAAGGGGGGGAGGGGAGGGAAAAGGGGGGGGGGAGGGGAGAGGGGTGGGGAGGGGGAGGAGGGTCTAGGTGCAATTAAAACATTTCAAATAGTTCACTTCACATTTTTGTGTAACATAACTCTTATACAACTCTGCGCCGAAAACATATTTTATACAATTCTGTGACCATACAAGATAAGTTCGACTTTCTTTCGTATGTTTGTTTTCTCCTTAGTGTTTTTCCCTCTTATTTATCTTTGCGTTTAGGTGAGGTACTAGGTAGGCTTGTTAGCAGGGGTAGGAGGGGAGGGGCCTAGGTGCGGCTCAAGCATTTCACATTTCTGTATAGCACAACTATTATGTAACTCTACACAGGGAGTATAGGGAGGGGAGGGGGGGGGAGGGAAAGAGGGGAGGGAGAGAGGGGAGGGGGGGGGGGTAGGAGGTGGGCCTGGTTGCAGTTCAAACATTTCAGACATCTCCCATTTCTGTATAACACAGCTATTATGTAACTCTGCGCTAAAGATATATTGTGAATCGTTTTGTGACTAAATAAGATTAATACAACTTTATTTTATATATTCGTTTCCTCTTAGTATGTTTCTCCCATTGTTTTTGTGCTTAAGTAGGGTGCTAGGTGGGTTTGCTAGTAAGGGTGGGGAGGGGAGGTGGAAGAGAAGGGGAGATGATGGGGGGGTGGGGGAATAGGGGGGAGAGGGAGGGGGAGAAAAAAGGGGGGGGAGGAGGGGGGGAAAAGAGGGGGGGGACACGTGGGACATGTGAGTGTGTGGGGGGAGGGGTGGAAGAGGGGGGGGTATGCATGAGGAAGGGGGGAAGGGGGAGGGGGGGGCAATTGCGTGTCTGGGTTACAGGGGGGGGGGGAAGGATAGAGGGGAAGCAAGGTGTTAATTGAGATATAACAGTTATATTATTTTAATCTACTCACGACCTCCGGATCATCACTATTAACTTATGATTTTAAGTTCTTTGATTCAGTCTGGGTGGCCCGTCTTCCTGGTATCCTAGCCGCCCCTAGTCCCACAGACTGGGGAGTCCTCTGTGGCAACGGGGTCCATGGATCGTTGGCGGAAAGGCTGGATGCCGACACCGACCCCCCCCCCCTCCCCCCAATCCAGAGCTCCGCTCCACGGGACCGGAGAAACCGGCAAAAGGAGGGGGAGGGAGATCATATTTAAAGCGGGACCGAAAAGCCGGAGATTGAGGCTGGTGGGGGCAAAACCGGGATCTAAATTCCTCTTATGCTCCGGAGTTAGAAGATCAGCGATCCTGCTGCTCCGGGTTGAGTCAGTCGGTTTCCCGGTCTTACCGTCGGCGGACGGGATCCTCTTCTGAGTCATCGCGGGAGTAGGCGACTCGTGAACCAACTTGGAGGGCGGTGTTCTGTGTCAGCTCATCCTAGAAGTTGGCGGCTTACTTCTTGGTGCTGTTCTGGTCTGTAAGATGATTTTAACGATGAGCAGAGGCGTCCCCCCTCCTCGAAGTCTCCTCAGAGCCATCTCGAGAACAGGCGCCTCGTGACTTCACATTGGGAGTGGAGGTTGGCGCCGGATTACCATGGGGGTCCGCAGCCCGCGCTCCAGTGCGGCCCCGGACCAACAAGGTAAGTGGGGGCACTCTTCCCCCTCCGGGTCTGTCCGGGGGGATTTATCTGAGTGCCGCGGCGGTTGTCATTTTTCTCTAGGGTGTTGGGCCGCAATTCTCTCCGATGTTCGGGGGGGGTCTCCTGATGTATTTTCAGCGGTAGGATTGGTCGTTATCCACGTTTGAGGTGGAGTTAGACCTAATGCTTTTGCGAAGGGGGCCATGTCCACGGGGTATTTCATGGACAGGAACTTTCCATTCCTGTTAACTGTGAGTTTGAAAGGGAATCCCCATCTGTATTGGATTCCTTTCTCGCGGAGTAGGTTGGTTAAAGGTTTTAATTCACGTCTGCGGTCCCTCGTTGCCTTTGACAAGTCGTTATAGACTTGGAGAGTTTAGTTTTGAAAGGTTATTTCCCCCAGGTCCCGGCAGGCCGCAATTATTTTTTCTTTTGATGTGTATTTATGCATCTTTATTATAATATCCCTACGCCGCCTCGGGTCGTCTGATTTAGGTCCTAGGGCACGATGAGCCCTATCCATTTCGAGCTCTTTCTCCTCCAGCTCCCCGCATACTAGGTTAAAGAGCTCCATGAGGTATGGTCGGAGTTGATCCTGTGCGACCGACTCCGGTACATTCCGGACGCGGATGTTTTGGCGCCGGTCACGATTTTCTTGCTCCTCCATACCTTCTTTAAGGAGGGTGATCTCTTCTCCTAGACGGCCTATCTCTTCCTCCGCTTCACTCTGTCTTTGTTGAGACTCAGTGAGTTTTTTCTCCAGGGTAGTTGTTTTCTCTGTCAGGCCTGAGATTTCCTTCCTTATGTCGCTCACTGCGGTTCTGAGCTCAGTCTGAAAGGAGGATTGGAGCGTCGTTGCCATAGCCCCCAGGAGTTCTTCCAAGTATGCCCTGGTTATGGGTTGATCAGGGCTTGCTGGGGTGCGATCTTTTGGCTGGGTTTTTTTCCCTGAAAGCGCCGTGGCGCCATGCGGTCCGCCGCCATCTTGAGGCTCCATCGTGCTGTCCCTGGCCCGTTGCGACGGAGAAAAGTATTTTGCAACTCCCTGATTGCTCGCTTTTTTGGTTTTTGACATCGCCTAGTTCTTTAGCTATCCGGGGGTGTAAGTGTTACCCGGCAATTTTGGGGAAAAATGTGGGTTTTTGCGTCTTTTAATGCGCGGGTCTATGGAGCTCCTCTTCTACCCGTCCATACCGGGTGACGTCTCCGGAAGTCCCCCCATTAGGTTTTATTTTAAATCATGCATGTCCCCTTTAATTATGGGGGGGGGGGGTGGGCTGTGTACATTTGTTAAAGCCCTCTCCTCTGTAGGCTCTTTGTGCACTTCTGCAAAAGTGCTCTTTCCCCAGGGGATGTCACTTCTGGGTCTTCCCAATCTCCTGGAGTCCCTGGTCTGTGGTTTTTGGGGAGTGGGGAGTGGGGAGGGGGGTGGAGGGGGCCGGGGTAGTCCGCACACTCTGCAGGCACTTCTGCAGAGTGCCGGGTCAAAATGGCCGCCCCCGCTCCTCTCAACTCTCTGCTGCAGCCCCACCAACCTCCAGTCGCACACTTGCAGCCGCGCGGGGACTAACGGCAGACAGCCTCTCGTCCCGCTTCTTACCCGGCCACCCACGCACTGTGGGGTCAAGGAGGAGCGCCGCTCTCAGCCGCGTCCGGGCCGTCCCCTGGGGAAAATGGCTGCTGCACCGTGTCTTCCGCCTCCTACGTGCTCTCCGCCGGCTGGTTGGTGTTTTTTTTTTAATATTTTATTATTTATTTAATAGCTCCGTCGCCCGCGCCTTCCGCTGGTATGTTTGTGGGTAATTCCCTGTGGGTTTGCAGGGGAAAGGCTGCTTTACGGGGCTTTGGGGCCCGGAGCTCTTGAGCTGCACGTCTTCTCGGCTCTGCAGTTGGCCACGCCCCTCACTGTCTTGTTTTAATCCCTTAAAAATAAATGATGGTTAAAGACCTGATATACCGTGCCACTTATAATGGCTAATCACGGCTCAAGAATAGAGATTTCCTCTCAAAATCCTCCTGCCAGGAAAAGTTGGCTGGAAGGTGGTGAGAAGCAGCCGATAAACGACAAACGACAAGAGGGAACTTAGAAAAAATAATGCTTTTTTGAACATACAACTTCAGCCGCCTTTATCCTAATGCGACTGGATCCGCAGCGCTCTGATAACTGCGGCCAGATGTGGTATATTTTCTTTTTTTCCGGAGCGCTTTCCGGTATGTTAGCGCTTGGATTTTTAGCGCTGTCTGCTATACACTAATACAGTCTAAAAACACAGGTTGGCGTTCGCGAGCTGTGTCTAATAAGTCTAATGCATATCTAATGCATTATGTCTGTGTGTGCGCGTGCAGTATTTGTAAAATGGAAGATTTACAGTATACAGTATTACAAAAATATAGCGTTGCGTCTTCTTCAAATATAAAATTATCACATTTCTATACAGTACTGTATGTACTGTATTACAGTATTTTGTAATCAGTACTTTTACTTGTTTTCATACTCTTTTTAAATTATGCGTGTACCGTACAGTACTGTATGTCTCATTTGAACATTGTTGAAACGCATAGGCGTGTTACAGTATCACATTTCGGCGCATACAGTGCTCTCCCTCTCGCCCCCGCACACACACAAGGCTAACGTACTGTACTATTTCAACTTCTTATCTACAGTCTTTCTGAAAGCCAGGTGGCTTTCTGGCTTTAATCATCCCGAACCTGTCATCACATTCCTGCGTGAGAGACACAGAGCCTGGTGTCACATCTCTGCGCCTGCGTGTAATCCACTGTGTGGAAGTTCAAGTCTGGAGAAAAAAAAATATTTTTTTTTGTTGTTTTTGTTTCGTTTCCAGACATGTGTGTCTGCATAAAAATTCTTGTTATTCTGATATTCTATCGGTACTGTAGCTTTTTAATGCGACACTGGTCATTGACATGCTTTATGTGTTTTTATTGATTTGGGGGTGTGGGGATCAAAACATTATGATGACCTGTTGGAAATATGTCTTTGAACTACTACTACAGCTAATCCTTCATGCAGATTTACCCCCCTCACCCTCGCAGACACACCCAAGGCTCAAAGATTTCAACTTCTTATCGAGACCTCTCGCAAACCATTAATTTGCAAATGATTGGCTTTGTGCTTTTAATTGTCCTGAGCCGAGCCTGGTGTCACATCTCTGCGCCTGCGTATAATCCTCTTTGAGAAGGGACCTAGTTGATGATTAATGCGCATGCGTGTATATCTTCACATTCGTGTGGAAGTTCACAATTCGTGTGGAAGTTCAGTGTCTTTACTCACTGAGCCACTCCTTCTCCCATGTACAGTATAACTACTCCATATTGGACTACTGTATGCAGTTACTACTGTCAAACTACTGTATACTGGAACTACTGTACTGTAAAATACTTTGTAACAAGATTGGTAGTGCAGCTCTCTCTGAAAATTTTAAATTAGTGCAGTAAAGTGCATGCTGTATACTGTAAAAAATCTGTGCCATACTTACCTGTATCATACTGTACTTGGTGTGCCTGTACTTACCATAGTACAGTACTGTACCATACTACCTTCCTGATGCTTGCCCATTACGCTCTATCACAATGGGCAACACAGTCGCAATATGGTCGATATATTTATTACTTCGTTACACGGTGAGCACATCGTTCCAAAAACTCATTATGCCATTCGCCAACTCATCCTTTTTTGTGGGTTTCATCACTTTACGGATATGGTCCTTCAGCTGATGCCAGACCATTTTGAGAGGATTGAAGTCTGGCGATCTGTCATTGAAGGGGGTAAAAAGGAGAATTAGTTAAAGAGATACACAGTAAACAGTGGGACACAATGAGACATGGTTACCGTACTTACTCCGCTGGCATCTTCACCCAGTTGATACCGCAGGCAAGAATATTCGCAGTTAACGCGGTGTGCTTCAGATCGTTGTCCTGGTAGAGACTGTGACCATCTGGGAATTCACGTGTGATGTATTCCACAATCTCAGGCACTATTTGCTCTTGGAAAAAAGCTTTATTCATGATTCCTTGAACAAGAAAAGAAAAGTGCTCAAAATAATGCACACTACAGTAGTACAGTACAGTGCTTAAGGCTACAGCATGTGACTTTGTGCATTATTATACTGTACCATCAAAGATGACGATGCATCCTGGTCCACGCCTAGAGATGGCACCCCACACATGCATCTTCACTGGGTGTTCTGGATGCGGCTTCATAGATATGTGTCCTTTTTTGTGGAATGCAAAGGTGGCAAATCTCTCCAGAGATACAGTAGACTCGTCAGTAAAGTGTTACGCTGTGCTCACCACGGACAAGGAGGGACCCCGAAACTGAGGTGAGATGGGTAACAACTACACCCACAGCTACGGGGACACGCCTGGAAAGTGGAAAATAGGCGTCTGGAACCGTCTGGGAGTATAAGATAGAGTAAGATACTCGCCAGATGAGAAGGGAGGTTCCAGAAGATAGTTGGTACCGAGAGCCTGGGGGCCAGAGCCGGGAGGTAGGTCAGAATCTGCAAGCTGAGGTAAAGGGGTTCGGGGAGTCCAGGAGGTCCGGGTGCAAGCCAAGGGTTGAAGTCCAGAGCGGGTCCACAGCCAAGCCGGTACGGTACACAAGGGATCACTAGAGAAGACAAAGAGACAGGAACTGAGGCAGGCACGACCGTGGGTAACACAGGTCACACAAAGCTATGCTCAGCCAAAGAAGGAATGGCTGAGCAAGGTATAACTAGGAGGAGGGACCAATAGGAAGAGGGGGAGTGACGAGGGAGCGGCCCTAGGGAAGATAGGGATTGGTGGGAAGGATATTGCCACAGCTGCGCTAGATGTGAAGCTTGTGGGCGGTGCACGCGCATCAGGCGTGTGCGCAGCGTGGGAGAGACTCGCGCGGCCTGAGCTGGGGGCGGGAACTGCTCGAGGAGGACGTAAATGTCCTCGGCAGTGCGTGCGCATGCGCGCGTTCAGTAGCCGCCGCGGGAAACGAGGAGAAGGAAGATACCGCCTGCGGCGGCGAGGAGGCAGAGCCGGAGAGGAGGCAGGTAAAGTCACGGGAGGAACCCCCTTAGAGAGAGGTGTTCCCCCGGACCTCACACTCGGCCGTGCGTGCGCATGCGTGCGTTCAGTAGCCGCCGCGGGAAGCGGAGGAGAAGGAAGATCCCGCCCGCGGCGGCGAGGAGGCAGAGCCGGAGCGGAGGCAGGTAAAGTCACTGGAGGAACCCCCTTAGAGAGAGGTGTTCCCCCGGACCTTACTGTACCCCCCCCTTGAGGAGCGGCCTCAGGACGACTCCAATATGGCTTTTGGGGAAATTTAGCGTGAAAGAGTCTCAGCAGTCTGGGAGCATGTATTTGATGGTAGGGTACCCAAGATCTTTCCTCTGGACCAAAGCCCCTCCAGTGAACCAGGTATTGTACCGAACTTCTCGTCCTCCTGGAATCCAGAATAGACTGAATTTCAAACTCCTCCTGCCCCTGAACTATGACTGGCTTAGGGTCAATCGGTGGCCTATGGAACCGCGGACTCTGGGACACAGCTTTCAGCAGTGACATGTGGAACGCGGAGGGTATCCTCATGGATAGAGGAAGTTCCAGACGATATGCCACAGGATTGATCCGTTCTATTACTGAGAATGGACCCAAGAACCTGGGAGCCAGCTTGTGGCTTGGAGTCTTCAGTCTAATGTTCTTGGAGGAGAGCCAGACCTTATCCACTGGTTTGAAGACTGGTGCCTGACGGCAGTGACGATCTGCCTGTGCTTTTTGTCTGTAAGTTGCATTTCTTAAAGCCTCTTGGATCCTTTTCCAGGATTCCTGAAGAGCCTTGATTCGGTCATCGGCCGCTGGAACCCCGGAAGGAACTGAGGTGATTGGCAGCTCACCCGGGTGAAAACCATAATTAATGAAAAAAGGGGATTTCAACGTGGAGCTGTTCTTTAAAGTGTTATAGGAGAACTCTGCCCACGGAAGTAAATCTACCCAATTGTCTTGGCTTTCTGCAATGAAGCATCAGAGGTATTGCTCCAGAGTCTGATTCTTTCCTTCGGTTTGCCCATTAGTTTGGGGATGATACCCGGAAGAAAAATGGAGGGTGATATCCATCCTGCGTGCGAAGGCCCACCAAAATTTTGAGACAAATTGTGTACCTCTATCGGATACGATGGAAAGAGGAACTCCGTGAATGCGGAATATTTCCTTAACAAAAATGTCTGCCAGGGTGGGGGAATTGGGTAGGCCTTTGAAAGGAACTAAATGGGACTACTTGGAAAAACAATCTACGACAACCAAAATGGTGTTCATCCCTTTAGAGGTTGGAAGTTCCACCACAAAGTCCATGGACAGATGACTCCATGAACGTTCTGGTATAGGGAGGGGTTGTAGAAGGCCGTACGGCTTTTTACGAGCGGTCGTAACCTGGGCGCAGATTGGACAGGTTTTTACGTACTCCGAAATGTCCTGCAACATGGTTGGCCACCAAAAGGTACGACCAATGAGGTCAGAAATCCTGCTAATGCCTGGATGACCGGCTGACCTAGAAGAATGACCCCACTCAAGAATCTTCTTAAGGAAGCGTAGAGCTGCATACAGACGGCCGACTGGCACCTTAAGGTCCCTCGGGAGATTAGATTGTGCTGCCATGACCTGATCCAGGATATCAAAAGAGTTGGCCGAAATAATATATTTGGAGGGTAACATTGTCTCAGAGATAACTTCAGAATTGTCCTCAAACAGGAATTGACGTGAAAGTGCGTCAGCCTTTTGATTTTTTGAACCAGAAATATAAGATATGAGATAATTAATTCTCGGAAAAAAAAGAGACCATCGAGCCTGACGTGCCCCAAGGCGACGTGCACTCTCAATGTAAAGTACGTTTTTATGATCAGTAAAGATCGAAATGGGGGTCTCCGTTCCCTCCAGAAGATGTCTCCATTCCTGTAGGGCGAGTTTAATAGCCAGGAGCTCTCTGTTTCCGACGTCATAGTTCCGTTCTGCCAAAGAATTTTTTTTTAAAAAGAACCCACAGGGATGAAGTTTGGCCTGTGGGGACTGTCTCTGAGAGAGAATGGCGCCAGCACCGACTTCAGATGCGTCTACCTCTAGGGTAAAGGGAAGCCCGGGTCAGGGTAACGCAAAATAGGAGCAGAAGCGAAAGATTTTTTGAGGGAGTCGAAAGCTTGGAGAGCTGCAGGAGACCAGACTGCTGTGTTAGCTCCCTTTTTGGTAAGGGCAGTAATGGGGGCCACGGTAGAAGAAAAATTCTTGATGAATTTACGATAGTAATTCGCAAATCCCAAGAATCGCTGTATGGCTTTCAGGGAAGTGGGTTGTGGCCATTCTAAGGCAGCCTTGAGTTTGACTGGGTCCATAGAGAAGCCAGTGCTAGAAATGATATATCCAAGAAAGGGAATGGAAGAAAGATGAAAAGAACATTTCTCTAGCTTAGCGTAGAGGTTGTTCTCCCGAAGGCGGGATAGGACTAATTTGGTGTGCTGAATGTGGTCAGAGAGGGATTTGGAAAAAATAAGGATATCATCAAGGTATACGTTAATGAAGCTGTCGAGGAGATCATGGAAGATCTCGTTGACAAACTCCTGGAAGACCGCCGGGGCATTGCACAGGCCGAAAGGCATGACTAGGTATTCATAATGCCCATCCCGGGTGTTAAAGGCGGTCTTCCACTCATCGCCCTGATGGATGCGGACAAGGTTATAGGCTCCGCGGAGATCAAGTTTGTAAAAAATTGTTGCCCCCTGTAGACGATCGAAGAGTTCGGAAATGAGTGGCAGGGGGTAACTGTTCTTGATCGTAATTTTGTTAAGACCTCTGTAATCAATACAGGGGAGCAAGGAACCATCCTTTTTCTTAACAAAAAAAATCCAGCTCCAGCTGGAGATGAAGAATTGCGGATGAAACCCTTCCTCAAATTATCCTGGATATAATCGGTCATGGCTTTGGTCTCGGGTATGGATAGGGGGTAAGAACGGCTCTTGGGTAAGGTAGCAACGGGAAGAAGATCAATAGGACAGTCAAAGTCTCTATGAGGAGGTAACACCTCAGAACGTACCTTATCAAAAACGTCCGCCAGGTCCCAGAGACCGTTGGAAGGGAAGTTTTATACTCTGCGGGTAATTCCACTCCGGCAAACATCCGTTTGGGGGGGAAGACAGGTCTTAAGGCACTGGGGGCTCCATCGTATGGGTTCTTTATTAACCCAATCTAATTGTGGGTTATGAAGTCGCAACCAGGGGAGTCCCAGAATCACATCTACCCATGGAGTGTGGATCACGTCCAAGATAATCTTCTCTTGGTGACCATCCTCCATGGAGAGGGATAGAGTACAAGTCTCCAGGGAAATAAAAGCTGATTGGAGTGGACGCCCTTCTATGGCCTCCAGACCAACTGGAACAGCCTTAAATCGGAAGGGAATCCCATTCCTATAGGCAAAACTCTGATCAATAAATTCTCCCTGAGACCCAGAATCTATAAATGCGGAGACGGGGATCAGGGAGTTATTCCAGGCCAGAGAGATAGGCAGCATTATTCGAGTGGGAAGTACTTGATAAGAAGAAAGAGGAGAAGAGATTACACCCAAAGAGACCCTCTCATACCTTATTGGGTCTTGGCGTTTCCCGGCCGCAGAGGACAGCTTACCAGCAGATGACCCGGATGACCCGGATGACCGAAGTAATGGCACAGTCCACCATCTCGTCGACGCTGTCTCTCAGACGTGGATAGCCGATGACCTCCGAGCTGCATAGATTCAGGCTCATCCATGGGTTGGGGAACATAATGGATGAGACTGCAGCTGGTAGACCGAGAGGAGGTGGTACGAGGAAGAGCGCGTTCAAGTCTTCTCTCTCGTAACCGCTGGTCCACGTGGATGCAGACCGCAATGAGATCTTCCAATTTGGTGGGTCTCTCCATATTTGCCAGCTGGTCTTTGATGGCATCCAACAGACCCTGCCAAAAAGCTGCGGAGAGTGAGTCATCATTCCAGGAGGTCTCCGCCGCGATGGTCCGGAAGTCCAGAGCATACTCGGCAACAGGACGGGTACCCTGGGAAATATGGAAAAGAGAAGAATCAGCCGTAATTTGGCGACCAGGCGTATCAAATACTTGCCTGAATTCTCGAAGAAAGCGAGAATAGTCACGCGTCATGGCAGGGTCCCGCTCCCAGATGGGGGATGCCCAGGCTAGGGCCTTTCCATTCAAGAGGGACATAATATAGGCCACCCTTGAGCGTGCAGTAGGAAAGCGCGAGGGAGATAATTCAAATTGAATCTTACACTGATTGAGAAACCCTCTGCACTCGTGGTGGTCCCTTGCATAGTGGTTGGGAGCCGGGAGACGAGGATCCACAGCTACGGGAAGACCTGGAGAGGGAAACGCCACAGCTGCCATGGGAGAGGGACCTGGGGAATGCTGCAATGAGGAGAGTCTAGAGAGCTCTTGCATCATGGAGGCAAGCTGCGCCTCTAGCTGGAGAAGTCGCTGCATGGGGCTTGGTCGCTCAACCTCTTCGGGGTCCATGTCTGTTGGGCTGAGCATAATGTTACGCTGTGCTCACCACGGACAAGGAGGGACCCCGAAACTGAGGTGAGATGGGTAACAACTGCACCCACAGCTACGGGGACACGCCTGGAAAGTGGAAAATAGGCATCTGGAACCGTCTGGGAGTATAAGATAGAGTAAGATACTCGCCAGACGAGAAGGGAGGTTCCATAAGATAGTTGGTACCGAGAGCCTGGGGGCCAGAGCCGGGAGGTAGGTCAGAATCTGCAAGCTGATGTAAAGGGGTTCGGGGAGTCCAGGAGGTCAGGGTGCAAGCCAAGGGTCGAAGTCCAGAGCGGGTCCACAGCCAAGTCGGTACGGTACACAAGGGATCACTAGAGAAGACAAAGAGACAGGAGCTGAGGCAGGCACGACCGTGGGTAACACAGGTCACACAAAGCTATGCTCAGCCAAAGAAGGAATGGCTGAGCAAGGTATAAATAGGAGGAGGGACCAATAGGAAAAGGGACAAGGGAGCGGCCCCAGGGAAGATAGGGATTGGTGGGAAGGATATTGCCACAGCTGCGCTAGATGTGAAGCTTGTGGGCGGTGCACGCGCATCAGGCGTGTGCGCCACGCGGGAGAGATGCGCGCGGCCTAAGATGGGGGCGGGAACTGCTCCTGAGGGAGGACGTAAAGGTCCTCGGCCGTGTGCACGTCTGCGCGCGTTCAGTAGCCGCCACGGGAAGCGGACGAGAAGGAAGATCCAGCCCGCGGCGGAGAGGAGGCAGAGCCGGAGCGGAGGCAGGTAAAGTCACGGGAGGAACCCCCTTAGAGAGAGGTGTTCCCCCGGACCTTACATAAAGATGCAATCCTGAAAAGTTTCGCACCTGTCGATCCATGCTTGTGCCTGGACCACTCTCTTTATCTTGTTGACATCCCTTATCATAGAGTACGCTCTGTAATGATAAGGAATAATTTTATAGGTACAGTACAGTTTTTAAACCACACTTTTCACCTCCTGTACTGTCCAGTACTAACCTCACACGTCCATATTTCCATCCAATTCTGCATCTCATCTTCTTAATGCTGGTCTCTGATATGGTTAGATTGTGATTTTTTCTGCAGAGTGTCTTTGACCCTTAAGGCACTCTTCTCATCATTCTCTTCACTTATTCGGTCAACCACAACAGTTGTCTCCCTACATTTTAAAGTAAAATCAACAATACGTTACAGTAGGCCACAAGTACAGGTACCGTACAGTACATAATTTATGCTCAGGACTACAGTATGGCCAAATATATATATATATTACTTTAATATAATAGTTATACTGTATAAATATACAGCGATAACAATAATAATAAATAAACAGAAAAAAAGAAGGTGTATAATAAGCGCTAGATAATTATAAGTGATATACCTTTAAATATATGCCCCTCAATGGTAGGCTAAGCTGCCTGGTGACAATACTGATAGTACAAATCAGAATATAGGATACAAACAAAAAGAGAAACCGGTGCCTTACAAGTCCAATCTTATGAATTGGAAGTCCAATATGTGAAGAAAAGTGTCCCAATAATATAGAGCCTTCTGATCCTTGAGTACCAGATGGTATAATGTGGCTTCCGCCGTGGGTTTCGTGATATGTGGAAAAAACACAAACAAAATTATAGTGCACTATGCCAACTAATATGGCCCTAAGACTGACACACATACAGATACAAACAAATCACTTGTACAACCAATAAGACAAACAATACAAGACAAGACACTACCCAACAAATATGACAAACAATAGCAAGGCTGAAATTAATAAAAGCTAATTTAATAAGAAATAAAACAATATAAAATAGTAAATATGCGGATGACTGAGAGATCGCCGGTCCGGAGGGTCTAAAACCAGGACCCTACTCACAGAAATGTAGAATTAAGCAAGCAGTGGAAGTCGGTCATGGAAAGGTAAATGCTCTCCCTCCGGTCACACAGTGGAGCGCTTCTTGAATATACTCCTATGGTTCCCCGCATCTCTGGGGCGGATGCTCCGTCACTGGGGGGTGGACCTTGTGGTTGAATACTCCTTCCGTCTCCGACTCGCGTCTGCCACTCTGCTCTCGTCACTCCGTCAAATGAACTTTAAACTTTGCCCTACGCGTTTCGTGCGCTTGCCACACTTCTTCAGGGGAAATGGTGATGTTAATAGTTCGTGGTATATATATCATAGCTGTGATTTTGAATGGCTAATCACTTATGCCAAAATTTCATCACAGCAATTACCACTAATAATACATCGATCAATTCTAACAACATTTTGACAGCCTTACAATAAACATAACATTTAAAACAATACATTACAATAAACAAGAAACAGAAAACAAAAATCAATGAATTGGATATAATGCCAGAGACTTAGGGCCTCATGCAGTAAGCGACGAATATGTGAAATCGGCAAGCTTACCGATTAGTCATGTTATTGCCGATTTTCCCTCTCTGTATGCAGTAAGTGCCGAATACATTCAAAATCAAGCCGAAAACAAATCCGCCCACTCTCACGATGATTTGCCGATCACACACAGGTGTATCGGCGTGCGTGGCGGGGTGCTGTTAGGTTGGCCAATCAAAAATCTTGCTGAATCAGGCGAACGAAGCATGTATTGGATAGCGCGCCATATTTAAAGGCAACGTGTACTGTTAATCATTCTCTGTGTTGTTGGGAGTGAGAGAGAGAGAGACGCACAGAGCTGGGTGATTTAATATTTGCATATTGACTGAGAGACTTGTTGTGTATTGTGAGAGCTTTGTCCTTTGTTGTTTTGTTTACATCTTTGTCTTGTTTTATATGTGGAAGTGTTTCATGTGATTGGCTGTACATTTGTTGTCTGTTTTTTGTGAGTGCTGTAAGTATGCCCGCAAAGCGTGGGAAGAGTGATGCTGGTGGGAGTGGGAGTGCTACACGTGCGAGTACGCGTCGGAGTGAACGTACTGTTCAGGGGAGTGATGTTGCTAGGAGTGCGAGTGCTGTTGCTGGGAGTGCTGTTGCTGCGAGTGGTGTTGCTGGGAGTGGGAGTGCTGTTGCTGGGAGTGGGAGTGCTGGTGCTAGGAGTGGGAGTGCTGTTGCTGGGAGTGGGAGTGCTGGTGCTAGGAGTGCGAGTGCTGTTGCTGGGAGTGGGAGTGCTGGGAGTGCTGCTGGTGGCGCAGTTGCTGATGGGGTGTCTGGTGGTGGCGTGCTTGCTGGTGGCCAGCTTTTGGAGTCTCTTCCATTGGAAGAAGGAGAGTCCAGTCAGCACCAGCCAAGCTCTGAGCCTAAACCTGCTCGGAAGAAACGTGTGGAGAAGCCACGTAATCCTCGCTTCAATGACCAGGAAAATAGAGCTCTTGTCACTGGGATTCTGGAGCGCTATGACAGTATCTATGGACATTTAGTAGGTAAGTGTACCTTTCCATTTATTCTTCAAATACATGTGATCCTAGGTCATCTGAGTTTTGTTCATATGCAAATATGGGTACAGAATATCTTTCTATGTTAATTAGTGTGGAAACACAGCTTTTTATCATGCGTTACAAGGACAACTAAACACAGGCGTTCAATTTGCCATAACAAGCTTGCTTACATGTATAGGTTTAGTAGTGAATGCTCATGTGCTTCACATATTACACCTAAAACAGCATGTTTGCTATCTCTTGGAACAGCTAGCAGTGTAGGAAACTGGTGCTTCTATTATTATTAATTTATCTCATATATTTTCTATGTTTTTCAAGGGCGGACAAGTTCATCAAGCAAAAAAGAAATGTGGGACACAATAGTCATTGGTGTCAATGCGTGTGGGAATCATGTCAGGGACAAGCGGAATTGTCACAAGAGATTTGACGATATTAGGTCAAAATTAAAAAGGAAAATACAAGACCAACGCGTGCATGCTACTGGCACTGGAGGTGGGCCGACACCACAACGTCTGATATTAACTCCATTGGAGGAGCTGCTTCGGGCAAAATTACTTCCCGTCGTCGTTGAGGGCTTGGCCGGTGACCGTGATATTGGAATTTATCCCTCACAATTTCCACCAGGTTAGAAATATTACTGTACTAGGCGTGTCGTTGCTTACAGTTATTTTGCATATTTCCGCTGCTTTTTATACTGTCTTCACAATATAAGCATACCTGCATCTATATATGTATATGTCTGTTTCTCTCTCTATATATATATCTCAAAATAGACATATATGTTGTAGTCCTACTAAAAGCAGTAACTACTATAGCACGTGCCATTGCGTGGTCATTTACATGTGAATTCCCAAAATGCATTGCTGCAGTGGAAGCAATTGATGGTGGGCGAAGATGGGGAACAACAGGGTAGTACACATGTGTAACACATGCTAATGAGAAATTATTACTAGCTACAGGTACAGAACATAAATATGTATAATATTATTGTGTATTTTATTTATTTTACTCCTACAAACACGACATTACTGCCTATTTTAAACATGCATCAAATATATTGCATGCAACGGCCTACAAACATCACTTGCACTAACACATCTATAGTTGTTTATGAAAAGGTCCATTTTTGCTTTATGTCATATACAGACAGCATAATGAGGCACACGTAGCATATGTTATGTCATTGTGTTCATAACTTAAACACTGCAGACGACTATTTAGCTCCTCTACCATTGTGTTAAAGCAGCTGCAATGAATATCTCATCACAGCATACACGTCAACAGAGGGGGTGGGGTTCAGCACACACACAAATTACAGGCTCATCTTAGGGTCAACTTAGTTCACACCATTTTCACCTGTTTGAAGTAATTGAAAGGTCTGGCTGATTAGGCTTTTTGGGGAAGGGAATACCGTTCTTACAACCTGACTAGCACAACTGAAGTTAATCACACTCATTTGAAAGCATAACTCTAGCTACTAAATGCCCCAACAAGTCATTAGTTATCAAACCGTACGTCACACATTAGTTCACTCATATCTATAGTTGAACTACTATCAACGACACATTATCACACACTGCATGTGTTGTCTTGTTGAGTGACAGCCACATTCAGGTGTGCCACATCTTCTATTAATGTACCACACATATCCTGTACCAAAAACAAAACTTTTTGCAATATGACCACCTTCATGATAACCATTGTGAATGTTCATCTCATGATAGTTATGTACATTATGATACTGATATGACTACACAACATATGATTTTTATGTACAAATTTAATCTATTTATCCTCACGCATTACTGCAGAAACATAGTATGTTGTATGTTAGGGAACTCAAAAGTTCTAAGTACACAGGCATGTACATTGTTATTACAACTATTTATGTTCACTTTCACACATACATTTTCTGTTAAGGAACTGATGCTGTTAGGTACTCATAAATACAGAACATACAATAAGTGTTTGTTCTATATTTACACATGTAAATGTAAAACTAATGTTATTGTTATATATAGTTGCCCCTGGAGGACATGTGTCACCTGAGACGGAACAAGTGTCTTCACCTGGGTCATGCAGCTCAACACACCTAGAAGGTGAGTGTATCAGTTGGTGGCCATATAATATGTGCACTTCTATATGTTATGTTGTCATGTTCATTATTTGTTTTGCACATGTTCTTTAAATAGGATTACTTAGTGTCAGTGAAAATGAAGTGTAAGGCAACATGTATTGTGTTAGTGATGTTAACTATCATGTAGGAGTTGTGAGTTTAGAGCAAGTTTTCATTCATTCATATTTCATACTGAGTCCAAACATTATTCGTAAGTCAAGGTAGTTTTTAATGTGAGGTTATAAAACGTATGGAAACATGTTAGGTGTTACTTATGACACAGTATAATTACATAGTAACACAGCAGAGATTAACATGCCATTTAATAATGTGTACATTTATTTTTAGAACATGATGATGAAGATGATGATGATGATGCCGCCATAGACACAGAAATACAATCAAGTGAGCATGAAGAGGTTCCAATGGAAACAGTTTTACCGCCAAATCATCCATCAACTACCACATACGATGCAATTGTAGCTTCTGAGGGAAAAATTGTGGAAGCAGAAAATCGTCGCCATTCTGATCTGATGACAGTGCTGGAAAGGATGATTGCACTGCAGGAAGAAACGATATCACAATTGGCACATCTCCACAGAGTCTTCATTGAAGTGCCTAAACAGTTGCAAAAAATCAACACCTCATTCGAAGCATTAGTTGTTCAGCAAACCCAAGCAAATTACTTGAGAATGACTAATGTACCACATTTCAACTTCAACACCTCACAGGCAGGATCTTTACATGCTGGTCATTTTTCACCACATGCATCTGATCTTCATTCCCCAGGTCCGAATGTTACCGGTCAAGTAGCAGACATTGCTGTGCAGGTTCCTGACGACATCCTACCGCTGCCATCTGTACAAAATCAGCAGCTGACACCTACAAAGGAGGCGACAAAAACAAAACAGCACAAGCAGTTACTACTGACCAATTTTTGGACACAAACAAAAAAAGACACACATGAAACAGACCAACCATAACTTGTGCAGTGTCTACCAACTTGCTCACATGTGTCAGTGGGCACAAGCCCTGTCCGTGAACAGTCACTGGCCAACAGCCCTGTCGGTGAACAGTCACTGCCCAAAAGCCCTGTAGGCGAGTCACTGCCCAAAAGCCCTGTAGGTGAGTCACTGCCCAAAAGCCCTGTAGGTGAGTCACTGCCCAAAAGCCCTGTAGGTGAGTCACTGGCCACAAGCCCTGTAGGTGAGTCACTGGCCAAAAGCCCTGTAGGTGAACAGTCACTACCCAAAAGCCCTGTAGGTGAGTCACTGCCCAAAAGCCCTGTAGTTGAGTCACTGGCCACAAGCCCTGCCCGTGAAGTGCCAGAGGCCACTCAAAGTGGCTCTGTTGTGGCTAAAGTGGTTGCAAAACGAAAAAGGAAAATCCAAGAGACAACAAGCAGGCCTGTTACTCGCTCTCAAAAGGAACAAAAAAAATAAATGTTATAATTCACTAAATATGTCTTTGGCCTTGTTTTGTTGACTTCAGATTATCTAATTAATATTGTATGTATGCTGAAGACTGTGTTGTTTCCAAACTTTCAAGTATGTTCTTGTACACGTGAAGTTTTGGAAATGTTAACAGTCCTAATTAATGAATAGTGTTATTAATATTGATGTATTAATCGTCTGTTCAGTAATGGTCCAGCAGGAGCCAGTTGCTATGTTTAGAGAAGCTGCCATTGACTTACCTGCAAAACATTGTATTTGGGTGTGTTACTTGATGTAATCATTGCATGTGCATATTATTCACATGCAATTAAAAACACACATCTATTTAACTGCAAACATCTTTCTTGTCCGTGTACAGCAGGATTATGTGTAAAATATTACTTACCTTCGCCTTGCTTGGGCATTGTAATGTTGTCCTTTAATCATTTATGTGTTCTTGTTTCAAGAACATCTCTGAATGTATACTAATAAATATGTAGTATGTATGGATATATGTACACACACACACACACACACAGTGTGTGTATGTATGTATGTATATATAGTACTATCTAAACTGGTATAGATGTATTTACAAAAAACATACACTTCATGCTTCCTTGTGAAAACACACTATTTTAATAATACAGGCCTAATGTTTGAGAACTATACTAACTGTGAGCCTCTAACAGCATTGGCCTCAAACAAATGTTTATTACTTAATTCACTCATGTTTATCACCATTTAAATAGGTTTCATACAAGGCCTACTTACTGCCATCAATATGTTGTGTGTACTCCTGCATTATATATATATATATATATATATATATATATATATATATATATATATATATATATATATATATATATATATATATATATATATATATATATATATATATATATATATATATATATATATATATATATATATATATATATATATATATATATATTGGTTTTAACACTACAGCCCTTCTAAATTTAAAACAAACATTTTTTGATGGTAAATCACATTTACCAGACAGGTCAATGCAATAGGCCATAAAAGTTTAAGCCTCATTATGTTAAGCTTTAAATAAATCACACCAATATAAAAATCCCTCTTTACATATAAGCCCTTAAAAGTTGCAATATACACACAGACATGTAAAGTTTGGTTTTACAGACATATTGTAATATATATAACTATATATTTATATATATATATATTTATATATTTATATATTTATATTTATATATAGATATATATATATAACTATATATATATATATATCTATATATATAACTATATATATATATATATATACTACAATATACATATAGTACAATATACACTATATATATATATATATATATATATTTATGAGAGAGATATATTTATATATATATACACACGTACTTAAACTGATGCAGACAGGGAGTTAACCAGACTTTCAAATACACACAGAAATTTATGAGGAAAAAAACATTTCCTTTTGCAGGTGTGTGTGTATTTCATTATATGGCTGTGTAAGCACTATTTTCAGACAGTGCTCTATTTTATTTTTCCTGAAACCACAATGTTACTTAATTAAAAGTCTAGCAATGTTGTGAGAAAGGAGATAAAATATGATACATGTTTGTCAGACAAACGGCTATCACAAACCACAAACGTTAAACCAATTATTTCTACATATCCAATTGGTGCTTCAAACAAGGAGTACAAGTTGATACTTTTTATGACCTTGAAAAGGAAACACAGCAAATTGTTAGGCATTGACCAGTTTCATTCTTATGAGCAAAGAACAGAGACCTGCAGACATCTTTTCTGTTAATCTGCAATGGCTGATGAATTCTTAAAGAATATGAATCCGCACAGAGGGTATAAATTCATGATAGCAGAAGCTATTTTGTCCACTTCCGGACACAAAGCAAACACTGGTCAAATCTATGATTTGATAAGAGCCAAGTATCCTTATTACCAAGAACCTGGGCATGCGCGCAATTTTAAATCCTCAGTAAGATTCACTTTATCAACTAATGACTTTTTTGAACGTGTGCAGGATAAGCTAGAAGACAGGTATGGTTTCTGGAAGATTGCAAAGGAAAAACATTTCACCGTGAAAGAGGGCACACATATTGTGCTTAATGGCATACACTACCGACACACTTTATTGAAGTGTGGTCGGTACCGCAAGCCGGGAAATCTCCCGGCTTGCTAGTGGCCGCCCCTCGGCGTGCCGCGCGTCATAGACGCGCGGTCACGCGTCATCGGGAGCGTGCGCCCCCTGCACGCGTGTCCAGGGGCTCCCCGAGGGAGCCCTGGTGTCCCGCGATCGCGGGACAGCGGCAGGGGGTTCCGGGGGACCCGGCGGACCCGGCAGCAGTAGGGAGAGCGCCCCGATCGGAGGGCGCTCTTCCGCTGCTTCGGCGCGCGCCCGTCACACTCGGGCGCGCGCCAGGCTACTGCTGCGGCACAGAACGGGCAAATGCTCGAATAAACTGTGCCGCAGCAGTATTTATTCCTAATGCCAATAGCAATGGATCCGCTACTACTGTTCCGTGTGAATCGATACCTGCTGCAATATCTGCACCCTCCATTCCTGAAACCCACATTGTACAAGAACATAACTACTATGATTATGTACCAAGCCTTTCAGCTGAAGATGCATTGGAATGGGTACCCGAAGAAATGAACCTACCTCCGGACCAATTGTTTGAAGAAAGCAGTGGCGATTCCTATGAGCGCTTCATGGAGGAGATGTGTGTCATACTGGATTCAGCGTTTGGGTCAAGCGTGGATGCAAATGCCTTGCTTTTCTGGAGCGACCAGTTGCAGGCAGACGAAGTGTTAATTCTAGAAGAATGGTAAATATAACAATCGTTATGCGTTGACTCTGCGTTTAAATTTTTTTTTTTTTTGTAACCACCATTTTGACTTTAAATGCGTGGATACAGCGTAACATTGCAGACTGCATAACATGTAGCGATCACAAACAAATTGTTTCCTATTACAATATAGTAGAACCTGAAAGAGTAGTACACATTGCTGACGGAATAAATATACGTACTTTCCTATCCCTTTAAACATATTAGCAACATTTTACCATAACTCTAACACATACCTGTTTTGTTATCATGCAACATCTACAAAATAAAAAACCGGGTCCAGCACGTATGACGTGGGACCCTTGTCATGGGCCAAGGCGTCCTTAAAAAGGATTACGGATGTAAGTCCCGCCCCCAAGCGACGTGCGCGCGTCAAAGCCTATTGGCTGTGTTGTTTTGTTATAGTTACGGTAACTGCACTGTGTCATACACTGGGGGCGTACACTGGGCGTTAGCCGAATGTTAATTGAGTGGGAGGAGTGTTAACGTGCGTTTCACGCTGGCTTAACATGACGTCACACGTATTGCATTTGCGCATTGTGTTATCGGCCGTGCTTTCTGTCCAAACACGTCTGTTTAAAAAGAATACAGATGTACACGTTTAGAACGAATGTAGTTTCGTCTTCATTGTATTTGAAATAAAGATTTTATGTTTAATGGTATTTTCAACATGTATTGAACGCACAACGTACGCATTGTTTTGCACATGCGCTAACAGTTAGTCGACCCACTAAGATGTGCGCGCACATTTTTCAGTATACAGGCAACGTTCACTTCATATACATAGTTATGCCTGCTACTATTTTAATGAAAGATTACATACTGATGTACACTTGTACTTCTAACATATAAGTGACTGACGTGTGTATGTACACAATCATATAGAGCTGCGTAACGCGTTGTCACGGATACATATATAGTAAGGTGCCATCTTTGACCATCATGTGTTTGCTGTATTTCAGAGATGTCGGGGAAGATACAATTGGATCAATGTATGATTTCAGAAGAGTCTACCTTTATATGAGATGATTGTGAGGAGGAGCCACCGACTACTATACTACATATGGAACTAATTTTATATTGCTTGCAGCGCTTATTAACAAACAATTAAAAATGTGATACCCTTATGCCTATATTGCATAAGCACTTAATTAACATAATGATGTTGCAAAACAGTGCCTCATGAAATTTTCTTGAGTGTTCTTTAATTACTACTAACATTTTATGGCATGGTGTGTTTTATATATAACAACCATCTCTTTCTATATCATTAACCTGTTTTAAAGCTTCATCTATAAGATTCTCAGGATATTATCTCACAATGAATTTGCATCTTTAATGCTAAGCTAATTAAAATGATGGGTATTAAAATACAACAAATGACACACATATATATTAACCCTAAGGGGATTTGTCTGACACCTTAGACAGGTTTTTCGCAGCCCCTCCCCACCCTTGCCTAAACCAAAATACCACATTTAGGGAATACTGCATATCAGCTCTCAGGGAACGTTTGATCTAATATACCTCAAATTGTTCCCCTATTAGACTAACCCGGAGTGTCATATACACTTACCTTAGGGTTAATATATATGTGTGTCATTTGTTGTATTTTAATACCCATCATTTTAATTAGCTTAGCATTAAAGATTATTTTTTAACATTATCATATACTCTTCTGGGGGTATTGAGTGTTATTAGTGGGTTCTTGCTTCTTTGCTATTTACCTACTACGTCACCCACTAGCACCTTACCCCTACACACTTACTGATTATTTAGCTGTAGCGGGGCTCATCATGATTTCAACTTTTCGGCCTGAGTTGTCTCTTTATCTGAGCAGTTGCGTTTAAGGCGCACAAATTGACCCATTGGAATATTCCTTAACCATTGAGGGTTATTTTGACTATCTACCCTCAGGTAGTTATTTGCATGTACTGGTTTGAAGAATGTTTTCGTATATGAATTGTATTATTTTTTTATGTGTATATGAAGATCCCAAAAATCTATGTGATCTGTACTGTGATGACATGTACATCTTAGTTTCCTACCATTATAATTCAGATATGTGAAAAAAGTGTTAAGCTGGGCCTGACTGCCCGACCATATGAACACCACATCATCGATGTAGCACTTCCAGAGCACTAGGTTTGCCCCAAGAGGACAGTTGTTCCAAATGTAATCTTCCTTCAACTGTCCATAAATAAATTTGCATAACTTGGGGCAAACCTGTTGCCCATAGCAGTACCACATACCTGAATATAATACTGTGAATTAAATGTAAAATAATTGTGTGTTAAAATATAACAAATACTATCCACCCAAAAAATCTTTTTAACTAATGAAAAATTACAATCTGTTTCCAACTTGCGAGGCACTGCTCTGCAGCCCAGATCATCATCAATGACAGTATATAAAGATGTTACATCTGCCGTGATTAGTATATAGCCTGGCTGCCATTGTAATCCTCTCAGGATTTGCAGTACGAGTCATGTCTCGCAAATAGGATTTGACCTGAGTGACAATCGACTGAAGATGATGATCAATGAATTGAGATAAATTAGACGAGAAAGATAATATTCCTGAAATAATAGGTCTCCCAGGTGGTGAAGTCATGTGCTTATGGATTTTTGGTATAAAATAAAATAAAGGGGTGCGTGGAAATTGAATGAATACATAATCTACCTCTTCCTGCGTGATGGTCCCATTGTTCAGACCAGTAGTGAGCAAAGTGTTAAATTCTACCTTGAATTGTTCCAAAGGGTCATTTGTAAGGGGGAGGTATGTGGCTGTGTCGTTTAATAATCTCATGGATTCCTTCATATAATAACACTTGTCCATCACCACTATATCTCTTCCCTTATCTGCTGATTTGATGACTATAGAGTCATTGTTCTCCAATCCTTGCAATGCTTCCTTTTCCTGAATGTTAAAATTATCCTGTCTGATCCCTTATGTCCGACTTGATTTCTCTAAATCCATAGTAACCATCTCTACAAATGAGCTGAACTATATGTCCTTGCGAGAATTTAGGATAAAACGTGGACTTCTTTTTGAATTTTTTTGGAGAAGAATCAGATATAGTCGCCTCTCCATTCAAATAGTTTTGATTGGATATAGCATCTCGAGCAAAATATTTTTTCAGAGCTAACTTTCAGGCAAATTTGTGAACATCTATAATTAAATTGAAACTACTTGGCCCACAAACAGGAGCAAAGGTTAATCCCTTACCCAATACCCTTTTTTCAATATTAGTAAGTGAATGTTTACTGATATTAAATACATTTGGGTAATCGGTCTTCTTTTTTAATCGATTTCTACTAACACCTCCTCTTATTCCTCTGACCCTATTTTTCTTTTCTTGTGATTTGAGGGTGGCCGAGAATCTATGTGGGGTTTTACAATCTCATCTTCAGGGAATATATGCTCCCTTTCTTTCCTCCATTCTAAAAAAGAAAAGCTGGGTTTATTCCCTGGGGTAGGAAGAGGTGTATATGAAACACTTTCTGCCTCACTTTCTGATCCTACTGTATATCTGAAAGTATGGTGTATCTATTGCTAATAGTAATAGGTGCTTGTTGGGGCATTGTTAATGCATCATAACGTTCTTTTGCCCTCGTTTGCTGTAAATAGAGGTTTCTATCATGTACAGGTAATTTAACAGGTATAATTGGAGTAGGGACCAAAATCTGGTTACTTGATCTTTTTGGCCTCTATTGACTCTATTCGGTTTTTGTTTACCCCTACTTGCTTTTTATTCTTTTGTCCCTGTTTGAGAATTCCAATGTTTTTGTTCTGGCTTTTTAGTTTGGCTATCTTTAGATTTCTTATTCCAATTTCTTTGATAGCCTGTATCATAGTCATGTCTGTCCCTGAAAAACTTTGTTTGCTTTGTTTGAACTATTTTCAATTCTATTTGATCTAGCCTTTTTTAATAACTGGCTCTAGTTCAAGTACTTCTTTATTCACTTTGAACTGATCAAGTTTTATCTTCATATCTGAGATCTAATCATCTAAATGTATCAAGGATTTTTCTACGCGGATTTACCAATAACTTCATCAGAGCAAATGAGCATTGATCTAAAATCTCCTTCCACTCTTTCATGAAGATTTCATTGTGTGTGTCAGTAGTGGGTATCTTTAAGATTCTTAGACCCTTGGGAATACGATGATTCTCCAGATACTTGCTCAGTGTGGTGGCCTCCCACCATTGTCTACTTTCTAGTGTAAGTGTTTTGTCCAACTGGGCAAGTATCAGATAAAAATCTGCCGTCATATTTTCAGTAATATGCACTGAATTAGGGTCATTAAAGATATGGTCAATATTGACATTCCCATGTGATCTCAATTGAAATAGAGAACTCATAATGTGTAAATACAATTATTCAAAATAATATTTTTCACTTATCAGTGAAGAATAAGCAGCAGAACACCAAATGTACAAAATAGATAAACAGAAAAAAAGAAGGTGTATAATAAGAACTAGATAATTATAAGTGATATACCTTTAAAAATATGCCCCTCAATGGTAGGCTAGGCTGCCTGGTGACAATACTGATAGTACAAATCAGAATATAGGATACCAACAAAAAGAGAAACCGGCGCCTTACAAGTCCAATCTTGTGAATTGGAAGTCCAATATGTGAAGAAAAGTGTCCCAATAATATAGACCCTTCTGATCCTTGAGTGCCAGATGGTCTAATGTTGCTTCCACCGTGGGTTTCGTGATATGTGGAAAAAACACAAACAAAATTATAGTGCAATATGCCAACAAATGTGGCCCTAAGACTGACACACATACAGATACAAACAAATCACTTATACAACAAATAAGACAAACGATACAAGACAAGACACTACCCAACAAATATGACAAAAAATAGCAAGGTTGAAATTAATAAAAGCTAATTTAATAAGAGATAAAACAACATAAAATAGTAAATATGCGGATGACTGAATCACATTGATTTCATCCTCAGGGACCCCCTGCTTCACATGTTACAGGCCCCGGTATGGGGCATCGGGTGCCAGTATCTCTGTCATCTTTATAGTGTCCAAGACGGGCCGTGCCCGATATAAATATGGCGGCGACACTGCCACCGATGCCCCAAACAGGGGCCTGTAACTCGGGAGGCAGGGGTCTCTGAGCCAGAAATCAATGCGGTTCAGCTCAAGAGGACCCCCTGCTCCCGCACAATATTATTAAATATACATTAATGCTGCTTCATTACCATAGCGGCTATCCGCTAAGGCAATGAAGGGGTTAATAGCATAAAGGGGGGGGGGGAAACAAGCGCAAAAAACTGTGAACTAAAAGGATACAGTACATAGTAGTCAAACTTCCCTTGATGGGTGCTGCACCGGACCACAAATGGGTTCGATCAGAGACACTTGTGTTTGTTAGAAGAGTGAAGTTCCGATTGCGCACGGGCTCATCAAATAAGGAAATATATAAAAAAAGAGAAGGGAGAAAGAACACAATAGTGTGATATTGCAAGTAACCGTCAAGGCAAAAAGTAATAAACTCACATTAGGCAAGGACAACACACACCCCTTGTGCCCCCAACAACCCCTATACACCCTAACATACAGTACATATATAAAAATTTTGGGATGCACAGCAATGGCACAGCAATGATACTATAGGCCGTCGGTGGCCCTCGGGTGTTCCCGCAGGTGTCCCTGCGGGCCTGCAGTAACAATTCTGTACCCCTCCAAAAATTATTTCCAAACACATAAATACTTTAAAAGAAATACACTCCCCTGCCCCCTCCTAACACATGCAGTACACAGTCATGGGCAAAATTACTATTATCCACAAATGGATAATATGCGCCTGACGGGGACCACCCTTAGGCCTTCATACCCTGTGTGCACCCTCTCTCTTGGTCCCTGTGGGGCCTGCGAACACCCGCCAGGACCACCAGGGACTTCTGTGGGCCTGGGGAATTAACCCTGTATGTAAAATAATAACTCATGTATTTATGGGGGGGGGTGCATAGGGGGTGGGTGGGTTATGTATTGTTTATTAAATTTAGTAATAATTATTGTGGCTATCTGGGGTTGGAGAGGGTGTATTGTCCCCAAGCCAGGGAGGGTAGGACTCCCGGTGGGTAGTGGGGGCGTGTATTTAGGCCTCCCGAGTGGTGGGTGAGGGTGGGTTAACCCTTAATGACTAAAGCGGTTAATAACCGCTAAGGTGATTAAGGGGTTAGGGGAAATTACATTGGCTCTTTTTATTCTTGTGTATGTCTTGCAGCACCCGAGGGCATGGACGGTGATGAAGATGAGAATGGCCTTAATCGTGGCAGCCGGACATGGGTGAGTGCAATATGTATTTATTGTATTTATTGTGCTATATGTATTTGAAATGGGCAAACGCACTATTATCCATCTGTGGATAATAGTAATTTTGCCCATTACTATACTGTATGTGTTAGGGGGCGTATTTATTTATGTGTTTTTTAATTATTTTGTGTGGGCACAGAATTGGTATGGCAGGCCCGCGGAGAGACCTGCGGGGAACACAAAAGGGCCACCCCCGGCCTATAGTATCATTGCTGTGCATATATGTACTGTATGTTAGGTGGGGTATAGGGGTTTCTGGTGTTATATATATATATATATATATAATATAATATAATATTTATTTATTTATTTATTTATTGTGGGGCTGTAGTGTGTAGTTTTTTTTATTGTGGGTAGCGAGGGTGAGTGAAGTGGGTATTAGCCCCAACGGAGGGTGTTTAGGCCTTGCGGGTGGGTAGCGGGACGGGTTAACCCCTTCATGACCGTAGTGGTATTAACCGCTAAAGTAACGAAGGGGTTAAGTCCACCCGCAACCCCCCCGCAAGCCCTAAACACCACCCTAATCACCCACCAAGGGCCAAATACCCCCTTCTCCTACCCCCGCTACCCACAATAAACCTGGCATGGATGGTTAACCCCTACATTGCTTTAGCGGTTAGCCGCTAAGGTAATGAAGTGGGCTGTAAATGCATTTTTTCCTGCCTCGGATGCATGCCGGGGGGGGTCCGGTATCAGCTCAGTAAACCCCCGGCATCAATCCCAGTGGGAGGGTTGGTGTTATCAAGGATTTGTAGGGTCCCTCAACCAAAAAAAAGTTGAAAACCACTGTACTAATACACTGGCGACACGTTTTATTGAAGCACGGCTAGCACCGCAAGCCGGGGGATGCCCCGGCGTGCTAGCCGCACTCCCTCAGCGTGCCGCGCATCACCGATGCGCGGTCACGCATCATCGGGTGCCTGCGCCCCCTGCACGCGCGTCCAAGGCTCCCCGAGGGAGCCCTGGTGTCCCGCGATGTGGGGGACGGCGGCAGGGGGTTCCGGGGGACCCGGCGGACCCGGCAGCGGGAGGGAGAAAGCCCTGATCGGAGGGCGCTCCTCAGCTGCTTCGGCGCGCGCCCGGCACCCTCCGGCGCGCGCCAGGTTACTGCTGCGGCCGAGAACGGACAAATGCTCGAATAAACTCGGCCGCAGCAGTAGCTTCATTAGCTACATGTGTGAGATGTGATGAGCAGCTCAAAGTATAATGTTGCAGTGATGCTCCCACTGTTAGAGCTTCTGTCTAGAAAAGCAATAGTTGTGGGTTCTAGTTCTGTTTGATTTTATACCAGTAAACCATTCCAGTTGTTGTGTATGTTAGGAGTATTACCTCTATAATATTGTTATGGAAATCCTTTTAAGTGTTGGATGGGACTCATTGAAATATATTTTGTGTAGCAATTAGCATGTCTCCGTCTGGGTACACAAGGTGTGCTTTATTTTTTTAGCGCAGACATGTCACCCTAATTTATTTGTAGGTAGGCTTGAGAGGAAATATATACTGTACAACCAGAATTGGTGGATTCAAATCCACAAAAAATGTTGCTCATCTCAACCATGACACTGTAATATCTGTAATATAATGTTAATTGTGTTGATGTTTAAAGTATATGAACACATACATAAACATCCTTTAAATGTCAGAAAATATTGAACATTAGAAATTACTTGTTTTTCATTCTTCCTTCTCAAACCAAAATGTCACTTATTAAAATATAATTATGCATGAAGATCACTTCAGAATTTATTTGCATCTCTGTATTTGCTGACTCCTCTTAGTGTAGGCAGTAATAACGTCATTACATTCTAATTAGAATTACTATATGCTACTACCGTACTTTAGAACCTCTAGAATGAATAATTATTACTAAACTAATAACATGGTTTTTCATCCTTTAGTTCTGAATTACTATAATATAGCAACATTGTAAGAACTACACATTAAACTAAAATTATCTTCAATTCTTTCCTCCCACACAGTTGTTTTATTCTGGCACAACATTACTTTACAAGTATATGCAGCAGTGCATAGGTTAACAGTCTTTAAAAATACATTTACTCATGTGCTAGCTAAGTACATGTTGTACCCAAATGCAACTAAATGAACTGAGTAACAAAGACAAGTTTTATGACCGGTTTCCAAAGAGCAATTTTCCTGTAATTATGTCTATTAGCTTGAAATAGTACTTCATAAAACTGTAGATGCAGACATAATTTCACAATATATGTTGATTAGCTGCAACTACATACTTTTTCAACATTGTACTTGGCTATATCACTACGACATAAATATTACAGTAATAGTTCAATGTGGGTTTCCATGTGTCTGATTCTTCAAATTAAACTTGATTCTGCTGTCTCGTTGTCCAGTTTGCTCTACTGGGTCCAAACTCTTCTAGAAGAGAACCCTCAGTACCATGGTATCTGACCCAGAAAACTAGATTTCTCAAAAACAAACTATTTTTAAAAGCAGACAAAACTGTATCAATGTATTTGTGACTACGGCTACATTTCTAATACAGTAGATGTACAGGTATCCTGCAAAAAAAGGCTGAAAACAAGAATTAAACAATTACTACAATAAAGTACTGAATTAAAAACTTTCATTAAAATTGTATTTATTAAATTAAAAGCATTTTCTGTAAAACTTTATTTATTGAGTTCAAAAATGCGTCTTCTTCACTCAGAAGACTACAGCCCAGAGTTCTCTGATGCCTCAAAAGTGCCTTAATGGTGTATTTGACAGTCTTGAATTGTGCAATACTTATTTTAAACTGCTTCTTCAGTTTGCGCACAATGGCTCTCCTCAAATTGATGGAAATTGCCCTCTTCCCCCTTCAGCCATCAAAATTCACTTGTTTGCACCACTGGGAATATTGCTCAAAAGAGACATGGCGTTTGAAGATTTGCAGGGCAAATCGATTTGGCTCTCTTTCATAGTTTTTACATGCAGTATCATGACTGAGCTTGCTCGGATTGTGTTTGTTAATTTGATTTTCAACTTGTATCACTTGTTTGGAGGTTTTTGGCCCCTCCTCCCAGGGTTTAAGCACACCCCAACCCTCTTTTTAAGTAGAAAAGGTTTTTGTCAGGTTCTTGTCCAACAGAGGTAAATGAGAATTTTCATAGGTAGAGTTAGGACCTGCATACTGGCCATGCCTTGATGTGGCTGCAGGCTTATAACGCTTTGGCCAAAGGGTTTAACTAAATGACCCTTACTCAAGAGAATTTATAAGTATTTTACTGTGTATTTTTATCATATTGGATATAGCATTGGGCTTTTCTGTCTTGATTTTTTTCAGGTCGCCTATGAACTTCTTCCTCAGTTAACCCCTTGTTCATTAATATAGAGGTTGTGGCTTCCTCTTGGGGCACTACTATTGAAATTTAATTCTTCCCTGGTAAACACAGAGGCAAATAATTTGTTTAATACTCTGCTTTTTCCTTTTCTCCAATAATAATCTGCCGATCTCACACTGAAAGGGTCCTACTGTATATTTTCTTTTCTGATTTTTTTGTTATTAAGGTACTTAAAGAACTTTTAGGGTTGGTCTTACTTTTTGTTGCAAACCTTTTTTAATTATCCATTTTTGCTCATTTATTTGCCCTTTTGCAATTTGTGTTACATTCTTTATAATTCTGATATGATGCCTCCGTCCATTCTGACTTAAAGAATCTAAATGCCTGCTTCTTCTTTTCCCTTTCCTCTCCTACCTGTTTATTTAGTGTCACGCGTGCTCACCACAAACCGGACTGGACCACGAGGCCTAGATGGGGATATATGAAAACCCCCGCCCTACAGCCGCGAGGGCGGGTCCTGTAAGCAGAGTAGGTGTGGGTAGCCGAGTCAGGGTAGGTGAGTGTAGGATCATAGAGGTACTTGTCGTAATCAAGATTGGAGAGGTCAAGAGTAGATATGTAACTGAAACCGCAATCACCAAATGTATATATATCTCAAATGGAAATATATGACTGACTGATGTTCCTTTATTGATTTTCAGACTAGTTCCAAGTAACCACACACAAATAATTACACACACCCATACCCTTTATTGAGTTTATTTTAGTCCATTAGTCTGCAAACAACCTCCACGAACAAACTCTTTGTTCCGTTTGCTCAGATGTCATTTGCATTTGTAACCATGTGAAAGTCTGAACTCGTAGGGTTAATCAATTCCTAGGGCACTGTTTTAGTCCAGTTCCGCCTCCTGGTTGGACCGGACCGCTCCTTTAGGTACATAATACTCTGCTACAATACTATGTATATACAATGCCACTTGTAACAATATCGATATAGATGCATTGTACCTTTTCTCGGTATACACGCATGAGAGTTAATTAGAGTCTAGAAACACCCTTTTTTAAGGGGTTTCAAGGTAGCATTTGCTTTTTACAGAGTTTCTCCTTTGTCTGTTGATTAACCTATTATATATACTCTAACCAACATAGACATGGGCAGTTATTTGTGGCACTACCTTTGCTTTCAGATACAACATTAGCCTATCTCTGTAGATTTTCTCCATTGCATACTCATATGCCTGGATGTTAAGATATGAACAGTTAAATAGATTGACCTATTATACTTACCTCAATACTCCAACTATTCATATCAGCCACAACTATATGGGGATTTTTAATACTGCATCTGTGTTTTTAAGGTCGATATAGACATAATAAAATGTTATTGTTTTTTATTTCTGCGGTGATTCTGACAGTACTCACTTGTTGATGCAGCAATTCTGCAGGACCATCCTTTGTGTCCATCAATATACCACATATGATTAGTGTGCTGCTTATAGAGGGTTGCCTTTCTGATCAAATTCTTCTTTTGATCAACACTGTTAGAGGTCAAGAGTAGCCAGAATCCGAAGCCGAGGTCGAGGATTAGAGAGATCAAGCGTAGTCAGAGTCCAAAGCCGAGATCGAGGGTGCCAAAGGTCAGGACTCCGGGTACAAGGCTGGGGTCTGGGTACAAGAACACACTGCGAGGTAGCTTGTAGCAAGCACGACAGAAGACTGACTATGCTCAGCAATAAGCCTAGGGCTGATTGAAACTAAATACCAGTGAGAGCCAATGGGAGATCCTCCTAGCGGTGAGATCAGAGGTAAGTCGAGCACTAGTAGGCTGAGGCTGGGTGCAGAGCAGGTGTGGAGGCATCAAGGTAATTTGTGAGAGTAGGAGTGGGCGTGCGTCCGTGATGGCCCCCCCGGCCGGGATTGTGGGGTGGTGCCAGAGTGGCCGCTCGGTGATGCAGACACGCGCGGCGTGTGCATCCCGAAGGCAGTGTATGCGCCGGCGCCGGTAGGGGAGGGGGGGGTACTCCAAGAGCGGAGCTCACGCGCCCCTTTTAGGGGAGGTGCGGGCACCCAGAGCCCGACTGAAGAGAGGCGCTGCGGGAGTTAAGGGACACGGCGCCTTTACAGTACCCCCCTTCAGGGTTGACCTCCGGACGAACCATACCAGGCTTTAGGGGAAACGTTTGATGAAATGCTCAGGTCAGCCTGGGAGCATGTACCTGGTCCTGAAGAATCCATGCCCTCTCTTCGGGGCCAAAACCCCTCCAATGTACCAAATATTGGCATCCTCCCCTTGAGAGATGGGAGTCCAGGATGGACTGAACCTCAAACTAGTCTTGTCCATTTACCAGTCTAGGGCGAGGTGTGACGTGTCGGGTTTGTGGGTTTGGTATGAATTGCTTTAGTAGAGAGCAGTGAAAAGCAGACCGAATCCTCATAGTTGCGGGCAATTTCAGTCAGTAGGTAACCAGATTATTTTTTTCCAATAGTAGAAATGGTTCGATATACCTGGGTGCTATTTTCTGGGAAGAGACATTTAAATGGATGTTTTTTGTGGATAACCATACCTTCTGACCCAGAGCTTAATTGGGTGATTTCCGACGGTGTCGATCGGCCTGTCTTTTCTGCATAGTAGTGGCCATCTGATATTATCCTGGATCCTTGCCCAGGAGACCTGAAGGTCCTGAATACTCTCTTAAGCGGACGGAACTCCTGTACTGGGACCTGGCTTGGGAAGTGAAGAAGGGTGAAACCCATAGTTAGAGAAGAATGGAGACTGTATAGTGGACTCGTTCCTGAGGTTATTATGTGCAAACTCTGCCCATGGAAGTAGATCAAGCCAGTTGTCCTGAGAATCAGAGACAAAGCAACGAAGGAACTGCTCTAGGTTGGTCCGCTCCGTTTGTCCATTTGTCTGCGGGTGGTATCCAGAAGAGAAGTGAAGTGCCACGTTGAGTTTTTTGCAGAAGGCCCTCCAGAATCTGGACATGAACTGCGACCCCCGGTCTGAAACTATGGTTTGGGATGACCCAGGTAGCCTGAAGACCTCCTTCACAAATACCTCGGCTAATTTAGGCGCACTGGGTAAGTCCCTGAGGGGAATAAAATGTGCTTGTTTGGTGAAGTTGTCGACCACTACTAATATCGTGTCCATCCCCTTGGATTTGGGAAGGTCGATGAAGAAGTCCATCGCAAATGTTCCCATGGTCGATCAGGAATGGGAAGAGGTTGTAGGAGTCCCGGGGTTTTATTCCATGGGGTCTTGTTTTGTGTGCAGGTGGAACATGCTGAGACATAATTCTGAATGTCCTGGCGCATGCCGGGCCACCAGAAGGTTCGCTGTAAGAGGTTTATAGTCCTTTTGGTCCCTGGATGAACTGCTGTCTTGGAGGCATGCCCCCATTATATTACCTTGTAGTGAATGGTCGGAGGCGTGAATAAGCATCCGTCTGGCACCCTGAGACCTTGAGGGATTTGGTCTTGAATCTTGGAGATTTCAGACAGGGCATCGAAGGTATTGGCCGAAAGGACACAGTTAGGGGGATGAATAGTTTCTTGGTGGTCCTCCGTTTTATCCTCCACTGCAAACTGCCATGAAAGTGAGTCTGCTTTCACGTTTTTGGAGCCCGGGAGATAGGATATGATGAAGTTGAACCGGGTAAAGAAGAGAGACCATCGTGCCTGCTGGGAACTCAAGCGACGAGCAGTCTCAATATAAAGCAGGTTTTTATGATCTGTAAGGATGGTGATGGGATTTTCCGCACCTTCCAGCAGGTGGCGCCACACCTCCAAGGCCATCTTGATTGCGAGTAGCTCACGGTTACCCAGCTCACGGTTACCTACATCATAATTTCGTTCTGCCGCGGAGAATTTTCTAGAGAAAAATGCACATGGATGTAATCTGGCCTGTGGGTTCCTCCTCTGGGATAGGATAGCTTCTGCTCCTATATCCGAAGCATCCATGTGGACGGACGTTCACAGAGGTACGCAATTAGGAGGCTTTATAACGTGAAATTATAATAGGCTTTATTGTGCCTGTTCATTTTCATCAGGAAAATTATCCAAACATAGGGGGGGAACAAAGCTTCCATTCACTTGGGAGTAATTCTAGTGAAAACACTATGCAACCAAGTCACATCTCCCTAGTCAAGCATTTCTCCCCAGCCCCAAACATAGATAGAAAATAAGCAGTCTCTTAAAAATGAAAGTCTTATCTGTTTATCAGCTGTAGAGTAAGCTTCTCTGCTCTCCTGGAACCGCACTGAGCGTGCACAGAAAATCAGCATCCAGGTTTAGAAGTCTTATTTGGGCCTTGTGTCTTGAAAGCAGCTCTGCTAACTTTGGCAGAGCTCAAAACAAGTGTGCCTCCAAGTTCAGCTCAGGTGTCAGCTAAAGAGTTCTCACTTCCTGTTTGAACAGACAGGCTTTTGTAAGCCATCTCATTCAGGCAGGTGGTGTTTAGTAATTAACCACCACACTGCTAGATTAAAGGCACATTACTGAACAGGGATAAGTCCCCTGTTACATACCTCCCCTGTTTGTGGGAAGCTCAGGCTTACCACGGCCAAAGCCCATCCTTCCACTCTCATTCGAGATCTTTCTGTGACTTGAATGAGAGTGGATGGAGGAAGAGAACCTTCTGTCCCGCTGGGATTGGAGCCCTTTCTCCAGTTTATTTTTGTCTCCTCCCGAAGGTGCTTGAGATCAGCACTCCTCAGTCGCTCGAGGAGGACTTTTTCCACGTAAAGTCTTCTTATTGCTTGCGCGGTCTTGAGATTTCTGTTGCGTCGGGCACTCCTCTTTTTGTAGACAAAGTGTATGGCAACAGTTATAGAGCAGTTAGGACTAGCCCTTGGAGTTTTCTGCTCTTGAAGCGGTCTTTCTGCAGCTTCTCCACACCACGGAGTCACCAGTTCAGCTTCTTCAGCTAAGGATTCTGCACTCCTACCTCTGTTTGTTGCCTGTTGGGCAGCTGTAGGTTTGGCTAGTGCTTTCTTTGGTGGCTCAAACTTCGTATTTTTGTTTTGAAGTTGCGTGGAGTCCCTAACTCTCACTGTACCCTTGTCCTCATGGGCATTAGTTACTGTGGGATACTGGTGCTTGGGCAGTGCCAATATCTTTTTCCGTATTGGAGGAATCTGTATCAGAGTCTCCTTCATATTCTGGAGCTCTGTCATTTTTGTCATCAAGGTTGCCGCTGCGTCTGTTTTCTCCTTGGTGTACTGACTCAGGGGAATGGAACAGTCTCTCTGTCTCTCCAGCTCTTGCTCCAGTTTCTGAGCCTTCTCACGCTCCCTCTCATACAGAGTCACTTGGTATCGAAGCTCCGCCTCCAATGATGCTCTGAAGACTTGCAGCGTGGCCTTTAGCTCCTCATACTGCTCTGTGGGGACGTATTGGGTATTCAGACATTCCTGCAGCGCTTGTACCTCTTTAGCAGCCTGCAGCGTTTGCTGCTTCTCCTCAGCATACTGGAGGTGTGTACGCAGATCTTGCAGTTGGTTCTGCAGTCGGTGCTCAGCTTCAAACATTTCCTCTTTCAAAAGTTTATTTATTTCTTTAAGAGCCTGCAGCTCTTCATTCTTTCCCTTGACGTATTCTGTCAACACAGAATTTTCTTTTTTTAATCTTAAATTTTCTCTTTTTTCAGTCTCTGTACTATTCAGGGCTTCCTTGCAGTCCACCTTCCATTTTTGCACATCTGCTTGGAGGCGGGCTGTCTCCTGGCGTGAGACTTCCATCTCCAGGTTTAAGTTCTGAAGCTCCTTCTGAGAGACTTTGAGATCTAAGTTAAGATGTAGGATAGTTTTCCTTGAAATGTCCAGCTCCTCAGTGAGACTGTGTAGTTCCTTTCTGGAAACTTCCAGGTCTGTGCGGCAGCTGTTGGTCTCATGATGTGAGGCATCCAGTGCTCTGTGGAGTGTCTGAACCTCTTTCTGAGCTACGTCCACTTCTATCCGGCCACTGTTGACCTCCTGTCGTGAGGCATTAAACTCTATGCGCAAAGTGTGAACCTCTTGCTGGAAGACTGCCATCTGCTTCTGTGCCTCCTCATACTTCCGCTTTAGCGTAGCCACCATTTTGTCAGACTGGCTCTGCTTTACATCCATGGTGGAAATAGTAGCCTTTGCAGTATCTAGCTCAGTCTTGAGATCCTCCAATTCAGTCTTGGCCGCAGAGTAAATTGCGAGCACAGTCTTCTATAGCTCAGCATTATTATTTTTTTCCCTTTCCAATTCTTCACAGAGCAGATCACAGTCATGCCTGGCAATTTTCAGGGCGTCTTCAGGGCTGGTCAAGGGATTGTCACTCACTGGTTCCGGCTCCACTTCCCTGGGATGACTGGTTGAGGGTTCCTCACTGTTGGCACCGGACAGACACTTCTTTGGAGTACACGACTTCTGCCTTGGGCCCTCTGGATATTCAGTTATACGTGGGACGAATTCTCCATTTTCTCTAGGCTGCAGGGCATCTCAGTCCCCCTTTTCCTCCACAGGATCTGCGGACGTGTCTGTTACTTCCACAGTAAGTGAAGAACCGCTTTTCTTTTTCTTCCTTTTTGATTTGGATGACACTGTCCCTTCAGGGATACTGGGGTCTCCATCTTCATTTGAAGTTTTAGCAGCGTCACTGGATCCACCCGGCTTTTCTTGCAACTGTAATAGCTGACGGAAATATTCGGTGATCCACTGCTCCCGCTCTGTCTCCTGCTGATCATATTCGTCATCAAAGGGAGCGGTCTTTTCTGTTCGTGCCGATTTCAGGCACCCCCACCATTCTTGGGGTGTTTTGTGGGTGTGACTCGGTTCGGGTTCCCCGTAAGAGATGTCTTCCTCTTTATTGGACTGGAAGGGCCACTCTTCAGTGGGGTAGGGTTCATTACAGGAACGCTGCATCTTGTCCTCCATTTTTAGGCTATCAGGTGTCATTTTCTTCCTGACCTCAGGAGGCGCTATTGCAGCTGTTGCCACTGTATTTGCTAGAACCCCCAATTGTGATAGTCCTACAGATGGGCATATTTTGCTTGTAGAGGTCATGGCTCTCACAGGCATCTCTGTAGATTTTTCTTTCTTGGGTAATTTTTTTTTTTTTTTCAATATCAGCAGTGCTGTGCATGCATTTTCTCTTACCAGGTATACAAGATTGTGCAGTTGCTAGGTAAAAAAGTCTATTTGCTATACACCATTTATTTGCTAGGTGAATCCCTCCGCTTCAGCAACAGAATTTGGTTTTCTGCCTGAGTTCAGTAATTTTCAGTCTCATCTTTGGGTATTATGGCATTCACACTTCACACTTTGGGTGTCTGTTTTGCTCCCAAGATAATAGGCATACTTTTTTACTTGCAGAAAAAAAAACATTCTTTGCAGTGGACTCAACACTCAGCAATTGGCTTTGAAAAAACTTTTTCTTTATAGGGCAATTTTACTCTCAGCATTTGTTTGCTAAAAATACCCCTGCTTCAGCACAGTCTTTGTATCAATTTTCACACTTTTCTGCATATACTCCATTCACAGCTGGTAGCCCTATGCGGTGTGACAACCATTATTTGCAAAATCAGTACCACTCGTGGGTCACCATCTGTTTTCACTGCTTCAGCAAAACTTTTGAAAACAAGAAAAACCTATCCCTTTTTAAGGGCTGACTCACTTCTTGAACCCGGACTATGGCTAGAAGGCAAAATCCCTATTTCAATGACCGTATTACACTTTGTGATAGGTAATTAAAGGTTTACCTGCTTCAGCAGTCTCTTGGGATTGGGGAAAAGAGTCCATCTGTGGTTTTGTAAGTTTCAGTGGTGTGTGTCCCTTTAAATCTGATCTCTGCTGCATGAGGGTTTTTTTTTTTCCCAAGTTGTTTAGACTGTTTGTAGGCAAAAAAGCATAACAAAAAATTTCACATAAAAACTCCGGTCCTTTTTAACTACAAGGACACCTCTTGTCCCACTTCTGGGACGGACGTTCACAAAGGTACGCAATTAGGAGGCTTTATAATGTGAAATTATAATAGGCTTTATTGTGCCTGTTCATTTTCATCAGGAAAATTATCCAAACACAGGGGGGGGAACAAAGCTTCCATTCACTTGGGAGTAATTCTAGTGAAAACACTATGCAACCAAGTCACATCTCCCTAGTCAAGCATTTCTCCCCAGCCCCAAACATAGCATGAAAATAAGCAGATACAGTATAAGCAGTCTCTTAATAATGAAAGTCTTATCTGTTTATCAGGTGTAGAGTAAGCTTCTCTGCTCTCCTGGAACCGCACTGAGCGTGCACAGAAAATCAGCATCCAGGTTTAGAAGTCTTATTTGGGCCTTGTTTCTTGAAAGCAGCTCTGCTAACTTTGGCAGAGCTCAAAACAAGTGTGTCTCCAAGTTCAGCTCAGGTGTCAGCTAAAGAGTTCTCACTTCCTGTTTGAACAGACAGGCTTTTGTAAGCCATCTCATTCAGGCAGGTGGTGTTTAGTAATTAACTACCAGAAGTTAACCACCACACTGCTAGATTAAAGGCACATTACTGAACAGGGATAAGTCCCCTGTTACAATCCACCTCAAGAGTAAAAGGCTGTCTGGGATCAGGTTGCACCAAGATGGGTGCTGTGCCGAAAGCTTTCTTTAAGACTTCAAACGCCATGATAGCCTAAAGAGACCATAGTGCTGGATTGGAGTTCTTCTGGGTGAGGCTGTGATGGGTGTGACTACGGCAGAGAAATTATTTATGAACCTGCGGTAATAATTGACAAAGCCCAAGAAACTCTGTACCGCTTTCAGGGAGAGAAGGCGAGGCCAGTCTTTGACTGCTTCTACTTTAGCTGGGTCCATAGCAAGACCTGTGTCCGAGATTATGTATCCCAAGAATGAGGTAGGTGACTGGTGAAACTGGAACTTTTCTAGTTTTGCAAACAGATGTTTTCCCGCAATCTCTGAAGTACCTGTTTAACATGCCTTGTGTGTTCAAGGACGTTCTTGGAAAATATGAGAATATCGTCCAGGTAAACATGACGTGCTGATCTAGAAGATCTCTGAAGATGTCCTTAACAAAATCTTGAAAGACTGCTGACCCTTTACAGAGACCAAAGGGCATTACTAGGTACTCGTAGTGCCCATCGTGCATGTTGGAGGACGCCTTCCATTCATCCCCTGACGGATCCGAACCAGGTTGTAGGCCCCTCGAAGGTCAAGCTTGGAGAAGATAGTGGCGTCCTGTAACTTCTCGAATAGTTTCGCAATCAGGGGCAGCGGTTCTTAATAGTCACCTTGTTGAGGGCACGGTAATCGATACATGGACACAACGTACCATCCTTCTTCTTTACAAAAAAGAAGCCTGCCCCTGCAGTGAAGAAGACTTGCGAATAAAGCCTGTCTTACAAATTCTCCTGTATGTAGTCTCTTATGGCCTTGGTCTTAGAAGGAGACAGAGGGTAAGAGCAGCCTCTGGGAGGAATGGGGCCTGGGAGTATATCTATGGGGCAATCATAGGTGCAATGGGATGGCAGCTCTTCAGCTTGGGTCTTGTCATAGACGTGTCTGAACTCACTGTAGATATCCGGGAGTTGAGATGTACTTGGTTCCGGGACAGAGGCCCCTACTAGAGCTTTGGGAGAATCTAGACAAGCTTCTCGACAAAAATCTCCCCAAGCGATGGGCTGTGACTGGATCTAGTTGATAAGGGGGTTATGGAGTTGGAGCCAGGTCAAACCCAGTATCACATCTACCGCCGACGTGTGAATGTCGTCCAGCTGTATCCATTCAGAATGACCACCGGTCATCTTGAGACAGGGGGGGATGGTCTGCAGCAATATGAAAGCAGGCTTTAATGGCCTACCATCAATGGCTTTGAGGGCCACGGGTCGGTCCTCGACTATCAGCGGAATCCGATTCCTCTCTGCAAAATCCTGATTAACTGTGAGGAGTTTGGGATTCCGGCGCCCGTGCCCTGGCCCCTCCTCACCTTCTGTAAACCCCGCTGCCGAGGTGCGTGCCCCTCGATGGCGCCGCTTACCTCCTGCTGTCCTGGAGGGTCCTCGCCGTCCCCAGCGGTCTCCCGTTCCTGCTGGCTCTTCCCTCTCCCATGCGGCTGCCATGTGTCCCGGCCGCGCGCGTGTACAGCGCGCGCCGGGTGAAGATAATTTATTCACTGCTCTAGCATTGAAACCACGCCCCCAGCAGAGTAATAGGACCTCCTGTCAGAATAAGAGTCTTCACCTGCCTGCCAATCAAGTGGATCTATCAAGGATAGCTCTACACGCTCCTCCAGGCCTGTCTCCACCTCTGATTGGTCAGCCGCACTTTATAATGCCTGTCCTCCCACTCATTCATTTTTCGACATAGTTTCCACTAGGATTACTACTCTGGCATTCTCTCTCTTATACTCTCAGGTTACGACTTGGCTTGGCGGATGTCAATCTCTGGCTCTCGACCCCTGCTTGGACAACGACCTTCCGGAATTCTCCAATCCCTGACCTTGGCTAAAACGGCAACGACGATGGCACTTCTTATCCGGTACCGGCAAGTATTGGTAGCTAACATCACCTGGCCTGGCAACGCCTAAATACCACACTCCGGACACGCTCTTTTTGCTGCCCATATACGTTCCTCACCTCAGTAGAAGGGACGGGTCTGGTCTGCGGGCAGCACCGGCGTAACATTATGTCGAGCCCACAAGACGCAGACCAGACTGATGTGGACTCTATGATGACGGCCATGTACCAACAAATTCAAGCCTTAACGGATCAAGTGGCTCTCCTCTCCCAACAGGTACAGGACCTTTCTCTACAGGCACCACCTGCGCATGCGCCACCGGCGCAGTCCGATTCAACATCCACTTTATCCTCAGCTCCGAAGATTCCGGCTCCGAAGCCCTACGCAGGGGACCCCCACGCTTGTCGTGGCTTTCTCAAGCAGTGTGAGATTCAGTTCGAGATGGCTCCGCAGCTGTATTCTACTGGTCGGAAAAAGGTAGCTTATGTATACAGTTTGCTCACAGGTAATGCATTGGCATGGGCCTCCCCGATCTGGGAACTGCGTCCTGATATTACCCGAGATTACGCAGCCTTCAGACAAGACTTTCGACAGGTCTTCGATACCCCCGCACGACAAGAGACTGCTTCTGATTCCCTGCTGCAGCTTACACAGGGACGTCGGCCTGTGGCCCAATACGCCTTGGAATTCAGGACTATAGCAGCTGAGACTCGTTGGGGTCAGGAGGCCTTAGTCTCCATCTTCTGAAAAGGCCTCTCGGACTCCCTGAAGGATGAACTTGCTTCTCAACCCAGGCCAGGACTGCTGGAGGACCTCATCACCCTGGCCACTCGTATGGACCAGCGTCTTCAGGTACGCCGCGCTCAGCGTCAGCAACCCCGGTCTACTCCTTTCCGTGCTCCCTTCATCAGGTTCTCTACGACCTCGAGACCCGTCTTCTCCCCGCTGCCTGTGCTGGAAGCCCCAGAGCCGATGCAACTCGGAGTCCAGCAACCTCAGGCACCCTTCCGACAATTTCTCTCAACCGGAGAGTCGTGCCATCATTGCGGATCTTCTCAGCAGCATACCCATGACAATCCACCATCTCCGGGAAACGACCAAACCCAGTGAGTACGCAGGGCGCTTTCTGGGTGCTAAAACTCCTTACCCCCTACCCAGAAGGGAACTCCCTAAAAAATTGACCATTCCCATTTCCCTTTCTGGCCCTACCTTCTGCACCTCCACAGCAGCATTTATCGATTCCGGCGCAGGAGGGAACTTCATGGATCAGACCTTTTCTGAACAAAATCAGATTCCACTTTCCAAGAAGAAGTCCCCCGTTGCCTTGGTCGGTATTGATAATCGGCCACTCACTCCGGCATATATCTCCTTGGAGACCGGACCTATCACCCTTTCTTCTCACTTTCACAAAGAGACCCTGGGCTTTGACGTGATTCATGCCCCGGGTACACCGGTCACGCTTGGCCTGCCCTGGTTGCAGAAGCACAATCCGTGCATCGATTGGGTATCCTCTAATCCCATTGACTGGAGGTCGAGGTCAGAAGAATCTCCTTTGTCTACGGAACGTCCATCCCATCTACTAGCTAACACATCCAATCCTCAGAGGGAGTTACCTTCCCCTTACGCAGAATTTTTGGACGTTTTTAGCAAGACGCAATCTGAGCTCTTACCCCATCATCGTTCCTACGACTGTCCGATTGACCTGGTACCTGGATACACCTTGCCAAAGGCCAAATCTTATCCTCTCTCGTTGCCCGAGACGGAAGCCATGGATGCATATATTCGTGAGAACCTAAAGCAGGGCTTTATACGGCATTCCAACTCTCCCGCGGGGGCCGGATTCTTCTTCGTCAAGAAGAAGGATGGTACTCTCAGACCGTGTATTGATTACCGGGGTCTGAACCATATTACGGTGAAAAATCGTTATCCACTCCCACTCATCTCCGAACTCTTCGAAAGACTTCAGGGGGCAACCTCTTTACCAAACTTGACCTCCGTGGGGCATACAACCTCATCCGTATCCGAGAGGGCGATGAATGGAAAACTGCCTTCAACACCCGTAGTGGGCACTACGAATACTTAGTGATGCCCTTCGGTTTGTGCAACGCACCAGCAGTTTTTCAGGACTTTATCAATGACATCTTTCGGGATGTCCTTAATCGCTTTGTAATTGTTTACTTGGATGACATCCTTATTTTTTCCCAAAATTACAGGACCATATCATCAACACGAAGTTTGTGCTTTCACGCCTCCGAGAGAACCGGTTGTTTGCTAAAATGGAGAAATGCCCTTTTCACCAGTCTACCACTTCCTTTCTTGGGTATATTATATCCAACAGAGGCTTGGCCATGGACCCAGAGAAACTGAAAGCCATCATGGATTGGCCGCAACCCAATTCTCTCAAATCTATTCAGCGATTTTTAGGTTTTTCCAACTATTATCGGAAGTTTATTCATAACTTTTCTACCATCATCGCTCCTATCACGGCACTGACCAAAAAAGGTGCAGATCCTTCCTTTTGGTCACCCGAGGCAGCCACGGCTTTCAAAACGCTGAAACAAGCCTTTGTCTCTGTTCCCATCCTTCGACATCCGAACACTAATTTTCCATTCACCCTAGAGGTTGATGCTTCAGACTGTGGGGCTGGTGCGGTTCTGTCTCAGAAATTTTCTCCCCAGGACAAACTTCACCCTTGCGGGTTTTTCTCTAAAAAAAATTCAGAAAAAAAAAACCGGAAAGAAATTATGATGTGGGCAATAGGGAACTTTTGGCCGTCAAGCTGGCTCTTCAAGAATGGAGACACCTTCTGGAGGGGTCAAAAGAGCCATTCTCGATTCTCACGGACCATAAAAACCTGTTGAACATTGAGAATGCCCGCCGTTTAGGTCCTCGCCAAGCCCGCTGGTTGTTATTTTTCTCCAGATTAAATTTTGTGCTCTCATATATTCCCGGCACAAAAAACGTCAAGGCAGATGCCCTCTCCAGGCAATACTCTTCTGAAGAGAGACCGGAGAAGACCACCGAGTCCATCCTTCCTAAACAAAGGATCATAGCGGCTGCGGCATTCAAGAATCTTGAGAAGATCATCAAATCACAAAAACATCTCCCAACTGGTCTTGCGGTTCTGAAAGACACTCTGTACGTAGAACCCAAATTCGTTCCTGAGATACTGGACTGGGGACATGCCGCTCGTTCGGCAGGGCATCCAGGATTCAAGAAGACGTTGGATCTCATCCGTCGCACTTTCTGGTGGCCCAATATGGCCAAAACCATTCTTGAATTTACACGGTCCTGTCCGGTATGTGCACGTAACAAGATTCCTCGTCAGAAACCTCAGGGTCCCGGAGCGTCCCTGGTCACACATATCGATGGATTTTATTGTGGAGTTGCCCAGGTCGAATGGCATGAACACCATTCTTGTAGTAGTGGACCAGTTTTCCAAGATGGCACACTTTATCTCTCTCAAAGGATTACCCTCCTCACCCGCCCTAGCTGATATTTTCTCCAAAGAGATTTTCCATATCCATGGGATTCCCACATCCATCGTATCTGATCGGGGCTCTCAATTTGTCTCCAAATTCTGGTGGAATTTCACCAAGAGACTGGGCCTCTCATCTTCCTTTTCTTCCGTATATCACCCTCAATCTAACGGACAGACTGAGGGGGTTAATCAATCCCTCGAGAAATACTTAAGGTGCTTCGTTTCTAACTCTCAGGATGACTGGGCAGAATTACTTTTCTGGGCTGAGTATGCCTTTAATTTCTCTAGGAACGAATCTACCTGTGAGACTCCCTTCTTTATCAACTACGGATTCCATCCGGCTCGCCTACCCATTTCTAAAAACTCCTCTGGAGTACCAGCCGTGGACGAGCATATCACCCTCTTACAGGACTCTTGGTCCAGAATTCAATCCGCACTGCAAAAAGCCTCCTTGACATCTAAGACCGATGCCGATCGTCACCGCCGTCCAGCACCCAACTACAAACCTGGGGACAAGGTTTGGCTATCTTCCAAGAACATCCATCTCAAGACTCCTTCCCCCAAATTGGCACCGAGATTTCTGGGTCCCTTTTCCATTATGGAGCAAGTAAACCCGGTTTCCTTCCGACTTCAACTACCTCAAAGCATGAGAATCCCGAATGTCTTTCACACCTCGCTTCTCAAGCCATTCATCTCCAGTAGCCTCTTTCCGGATCACACTTCTAAACCAGACCCTGTGATGGTACAGGATAACGATGAGTACGAGATCCAGGCTTTACTAGATTCCCGTCTTTCGAGAGGTAAGGTCCACTTCTTGGTTCATTGGAAGGGTTTTGGACCCGAAGAGAGGTCGTGGGTACCCCTTAAAGACATTCATGCCCCCGGACTCCTCAAACGCTTCCAAAAGAAGTTTCCATCAAAACCATGGAAGGATCATCCTGAGGCCGATCCTGAGGGGGGGGGGTACTGTGAGGAGTTTGGGATTTCAGCACCCATGCCCTGGCCCCTCCTCACCTTCTGTAACCCCCGCTGCCGAGGTGCGTGCCCCTCAATGGCGCCGCTTACCTCCTGCTGTCCTGGAGGGTATTCGCCGTCCCCGGCGCTCTCCCGTTCCTGCTGGCTCTTCCCTCTCCCATGCGGCTGCCATGTGTCCCGGCCACGCGCGTGTACAGCGCGCGCCGGGTGAAGATAATTTATTCCCTGCTCTAGCAGTGAAACCACACCCCCAGCAGACTAATAGGACCTCCTGTCAGAATAAGAGTCTTCACCTGCCTGCCAATCAAGTGGACCTATCAAGGATAGCTCTACACGCTCCTCCAGGCCTGTCTCCACCTCTGATTGGTCACCCGCACTTTATAATGCCTGTCCTCCCACTCATTCATTGCTCGACATAGTTTCCACTAGGATTACTACTCTGGCATTCTCTCTCTTATTCTCTCAGGTTACGACTTGGCTTGGCGGACGTCTATCTCTGGATCTCGACCCCTGCTTGGACAACGACCTTCCAGAATTCTCCAATCCCTGACCTTGGCTAAAACGGCAACGACGACGGCACTTCTTCTCCGGTACCGGCAAGTATTGCTAGCTAACATCACCTGGCCTGGCAACGCCTAAATACCACACTCCGGACATGCTCCTTTTGCTGCGGGTGCGTGCCCATATACGTTCCTCACCTCAGTAGAAGGGACGGGTCTGGTCTGCGGGCAGCACCGGCGTAACATCGACAAAGTTTCCACCGGAGTACAGGAAAGCCTGTGTGTCGGTATTCCCAAAGTCTCCCGATAATGTGACTGGGAGTAGTATCATGGAAGGTAGTTTTGGAGAGGAAGGAGAGTTTACCATGCCCAGTGTAGTTCTCCCGATACTCACTGGGGGTTGGCGTTTCCCGATTTAGATGGACAGGCGACTGCCAGGTGTCCGCTATTTCCACAGAGACCTGCACGACATCATCAGAGTCAATCCAACACCATCCACCTTGAAGATCCGGAACAGGTAAAAAATTATGCTTTCTTTTATCTTCTATCACCTTCTTCTATCTTCTTCAGTCATTATTTCTTTAATTTATTTAATGTTCTATCTTCTTTCTTCATCTGTCAATCCAACCCCATGATAAGTCCCAATGGATGTTGACTTGTCATCTTCTTCCTGTTAAATGAGGCATCCAGGCCTTATATATGGTCTTTGACATCACATTTTCAGGTCAGATGATACAGCTCCAATCTGATTAGATGCTGTATCATGTGCCCCCATCTTTTGTTTAAGGATGTGACATAATCTCCAAGGGTGGCAAGTCACATCCTTAAAACCACATGGTTATATCACATGGTATTACAGCCAATGGGCTTGAAGACAATCCCATTGGTTGCTGTACCATGTGATAGGTTACATTAGTTCAAAATGATGTGACGTAACTTTAAGAGATCATGTTGGGACTTACCATAGGGGTGGATTGACAGATGAAGAAAGAAGATAGAACATTAAAGAAAATAAAGAAATACAGTAATGACAGAAGAATGGATAGATGTATGCAAAGAAAGAAGAATTTTGTTACCTGCTCCGGATCTTCAAGGTGGAGGGCGTTGTATTGACTTTGATGACGTCGCAGTTCGAGAGCTTGCAGAAATGCCGGGATTCGGAGGGTCAATGCTTCTAAAGGTAAGAAAAATATTGAATTTATGCAATTTTATTTTTACAGTTTTTTTATTGTATTTTTTTTATTTTTATGTTTTTCATTGCCCATTGACTGCCATTTAGGGTACAGATACATTTAGTGACAGCCAATTCATTTTTTTGGCAAATGCTTTTTTTCTATTGATTGTTGTTTTTTCTTTTCTGTTTATTGTGTGAATTAATTATTTGTAATTTGGATGGCTTGTTTTTATTTCATTTTCTAATAGGTCAGTGTTTTTAATTAATTATTTATTTTGTTGTCTATTGGTTTTAATTGATGTGTTGCCTGGTGGTTTTTATGAATTATTTGATCTGTTAGCTAGTGCTTTTATGTATTGAATTGCTTGTTTAGCTAGTGGTTTTATTTCTTGAATAGTTTGCTTGGCTAGGTGTTTATTGAATTGTATTCTCACAGTATTTTTGAAATAAAAGATGTTTTATTATTGTGGTGTTTTGGAGATAGATAAATGTTATTGATATGGCTTAGTATTAGGATTTTTAGTTATTTTACTGTTGGGGTGTTTAGGTGTTTGTGTATATATTTTATTATTGTGTATTTTTTGCCTTCATGCTTTTTGATTATGGTGACCATTGGCTGCTATAGTGGCTTATCATGTCCATATTATATGGGTATGATGTACTACTATGCCAATCAATGGGTACAGGGTGGGTATAGTGGTCCCGGGCTGTGTGGTAAGGCCTCCCGGGTGGGTAGCGGCAGATGGGGGTTAACTCCTTAATTACTATAGCATTTATTAACTGCTAAGGTGATAAAGGGTTAGGGGCCACTAGATTCTATTTTTTCATGTATTCTTGCTGGCATCAGAGGACATGCACCTGGAGTATGCTGAGGAGGATGCCCTTAATAATGGCAGGGGTAACTAGAAAGGTTTACTGTATTTACATTATTTATGTTGGCTGGCTAATGTTTTATTTTATAACGGGCAAATGAGCTATTATCCATAACTGATTATTTTGCCCATTACTGTACTGTATGTGTTGGAGGGGATGTATTTATTTCAATGTATTGGGAAAAAATTTGGCCACAGGATTGGTACCGCAGGCCAACAAGGACCATCCGAGAGTCCACAAACACCTGTGGGGACCCCTGGGCACCCCCAAACACCAACACGGACCACCAGGGGGCCCTTAGACACCCGCGATGACCACCAGATGACCCCCGGACACCTACAACCTCTTGTATCAATCATGTGGGGGTAGAGGAGATGGGTAGTAGTGTTCATTGTGGGTAGCGGGAGTGGATGAAAGGGGTATTTGGCCCTTGGTGGGTAGCGGGAGAGGTTAACCCTTTAATTGCCTTAGCGGTTAGACGCTAAGGTAATGAAGTTGACTGTAAAAGCATTTTTATTGCATGTGATTCATGCCGGGGGTCTCCGGTGTTTATATTAATTGGTATCAGCTTCGGAGACTCTCGGCATCAATCCAATGCATGGATAAAGCATTTTTTTTCTAAGTCACGTCTCGCCGCCTCTCAGCATCTTTTCACCACCCTCATGCCAACTTTTCCTGGTGTGAGTATTTGGGGACAAACTCACCATTCTAGAGCTGCGATAGGCCTCGATAAGCTAATCGAGGCTACTAGAATTGCACAAGTTTCAGAGCCTGCCGATAAATGGCTTATTGACGCTCAGCAGGCAAATTTTTTTTTGAAGGCTCAATTTTAGCGAGTCATTCTTTTATCAATCACTTATCAAAGCTTATTGAATTGCAGTAGTCATTTTGGCTGATAAGTGCTCAATAAGTGGCTTATGAACGCTTATAGCATAGGCCCCTTAGTGCGTGTCTCTTACAGTCGGGTGCAGTTGAGTAGTATTCACACAGTGTGAGTGCCATTCAAATGCAGGGACCTCCATTGTGTTAATCTAGTGTGCCATTACAGCCTGCAATGGACTGTCCGACAGAGTGTCCTCGATTTTTGGAATATGCTCTAGAAATTCCTGCGGACGCTGGACCATAAGGCTGCGAACCCGCTGCGGCCGCGGGCCACCAGACCCTTAATCGAATGGTCCTTGCCCCCGCTGCCTCCGTCCGGCAGGGTTGACAACGTACTGTGACGCGTCAGCCTGCTGAAGCTACAACCGGATTGTGCTTTTCAGCGCTGACGCGTCACGTGGTACGTGAGTCAGCCAATGGGGAGAAGGGGTGGAGAGCTGCTTGTGTGTCTGTTTTGTGCGTTCGGCTGTGTGTGTGCCTTAGTGCATGAGTGCCTGTCTGTGTGTGTGCCTGAGTGCATGTGCCTGAGTGCATGAGTGCCTGTCTGTGTGTGTGCGTGAGTGCCTGTCTGTGTGTGTGCCTGATTGTGTGAGTGCCTGTCTGTGTGTGTGCCTGAGTGTGTGAGTGCCTGTCTGTGTGTGAGGAGTTGAGGGGCTCAGCGGTTGAGGGGCTCAGCGGTTGAGGGGCTGAGGGGCTGAATGGTTGAGGGGCTGAATTGCTGACGGGCGGTCCCGCCCCCTCACATCATGGCCGCACCCCCTCACGTCTTGGCCGCGCCCCCCCCATCCGTTTTGGCCACCCCCACCTGAAAAAGTTTCCTGCAGACCGCAGATCGCGGTGCAGTGAGTTGCACGCGCTGCCGGCAAGCAAGACAGGTGTGCGGATGCGTGCAATGGGGCCTTAGCCTAAGGAAAGATTCAACATGTAAATATATAGATATTATGTGATAGCTAGATTGCCCTAATAAAGCTATATCATAACCTCTATTCCTGTCCTGCAGTGATTAGAGAACCCTTCTGAAAGCACCCAGTGTGTGAAGATATTAGAGATTGATGTGTATTGAAACCAATTTATTAATATATCATAAAAAATATTATTGGTAAGATAGAGTCCATGACCAATAGGTGAATGTAGTACACATATAGACAGATACGAATATACACACAGTAGTTGTTGAGCTCTAGTTTCTACATCTTTTGTAGTATCTACACCAGTGATTCCTAACCAGGGGCTCCTTGAAGCAGTCTCAGGGATTCCTCCTATGGACCACAGCCCCCCGGTGGGGTTTTTTGGTATGTATTTTGTAGGGTGGATTGAGAGAAAGTGGTGTAATTGACGGAAGGTAGGGGTGAGTGAGAGAAGAGAGGGGGCAGAAGGGAGTGAGTGAGGAAAAGACGGAGTAAGAGTGAGAAGCAAGGGATAAATACATGCGAGGTGGGAGGGGGGAGAGTTAGTGAGATGGATGGGAGAAAAAACCGTGGGTAAAGGGTGGGGAATAGAGGTGGCTCGTGAGGTGTGAAATGTTGTGACTGACCCCTGTCGAACCTAATATGTGTCAGCCAGATAGGGATTTCCTGAGATTTTTCGAAATACTTCAAGGGTTCCTCCAAATAAAAAAGGTTGGAAATCACTGATCTACACTATGAATTCACCATGCAGATCTGGAACATAATGAATCCAGAATGAAATAGACAGACACCAACTAAGTTAACAACAACTGCTAAAAAACCTGTAATAATATAAACGGGTTACGTGAAGACTGAATAGTATATACTAAAATAGTACGTCATGCGCTAAGCTGCTAAACACATAACAGAAAATAGCAGCATACTATGCAAACATATTTATTTATTTATTTACAAAATATTTTACCAGGAAGTAATACATTGAGAGTTACCTCTCGTCTTCAAGTATGTCCTGGGCACAGAGTAAAACAAATAATACATGGTTACAAATACAGGGGCTTATGCAGAGAGGTACATTAAGGTAAATTTCGCCAGGTTAGAGGCAAAAATGTCCGCATTTAGGCAGTTAGTGGCGAGAACTTGGCGGGCCAATTCAAATTCGCCAGACGTGTGGCGAGAAGCGTGATTTCGCCAATGCTATAACACGCACGATACCAGTAGCTCCGATGCGCATGTACGCGCCAATCGGAGCTACTAAATGGAGCGTTTAGGGGAAATTTTGACCGCCAACATAAGTTGGCTGTATTGTGGGCAAATACCGCGCGCCGCTGAATGGCGAGTTTCACGCCAAGTGAAACTCGCCTAATTAGCAATTTCATGCACACCGCGCTACCGGAGTACCCTGCATAGCACAACATTAAATGCCAATCCTGCGGCAAATTTAAGCCTTTCTTGAACCGTACCTCTCTGCATAAGCCCCACAATTACATAAATGAACAGGGTATACATTATATACAAGACATTGCGTGCACAGTTAAAGAAAATATATATTATGGGCGTATGAAACAGTTACAGACCAGATTAAAATGTGAGACAGCCTTAGATTTGAAAGAACTTAAACTGGTGGATGTGAGAGTCTCTGGTAGGTTGTTCCAGTTTTGGGGTGCACGGTAGGAGAAGGAGGAATGTCCGGAAACTTTGTTCAGCCTTGGGACCATGAACAGTCTTTTGGAGTCTGATCTCAGGTGATAAGTGCTGCATGTGGTAGGGGTGAGGAGCTTGTTCAGATAGCTGGGTAGCTTGCCCATGAAGAATTTAAAGGCAAGACAGGAAAGGTGAACTTTGCGCCTAGACTCTAGTAATGACCAATCTAGTTCTTTGAGCATATCGCAGTGATGTGTTTTGTAGTTGCATTGGAGAACAAAACGACAAATTGAATTGTAGAGGGTGTCAAGTTTGCTAAGGTGGGTTTGAGGTGCCGAGCCATATACTATGTCTCCATAGTCTATAATTGGCATTAGCATCTGCTGTGCGATACGCTTTCTGACCAGGAGACTTAGGGAGGATTTGTTCCTGTAAAGTACCCCTAGTTTGGCATAGGTCTTGGTTGTCAGGGTATCAATGTGCATCCCGAATGTTAAGTGGGAGTCAAACCATAAGCCCAGGTATTTAAAACTAGTGACAGGGGTTAGGGTGGTGTTAGCGTTGGTTCTAATCAGGAGCTCAGTCACTGGAAGCTTTAAAAATTTAGTCTTGGTCCCAAATACCATTGTTACAGTCTTGTCAGTGTTTAAAAACAGTTTGTTTTGGGAAATCCAGTTTTCGAGTCTCAAAAAGTCAGACTGAAGTATGTGTTGAAGGTCAGAGAGGCTATGGCTGTGTGCATATAGGATTGTGTCATCTGCATACACAGGCGGCACACTTTATTCGAGTATGGCTCATTCCGCACGCCGGGATATGTCCCGGCTTGCGAGCCGCACTCCCTCAGCGGCGGTGATGCGCGGTCACGCATCATTGGGTGCCTGTGCCGCCTGTACGCGTGCCCAGGGCTCCCCGAGGGAGCCCTGGTGTCGCGCGGATGTGAGGACGGCGGCGGGACGTTCCGGGGGACCCGGCTGACCCGGTGAGGAGAGGGGGAAGCCCCGATCGGCGGGCCTCTCCTCCGAGGCTTCGGCGCCCGCCCGGCACCCTCCAGCTGCGGCCAGGTTACTGCTGCGGCCGAGAACGGGCAAATGCTCGAATAAACTCGGCCGCAGCAGTACATGTGTATTGAGGCTTCCTTACAAGCTGTGGGAAGATCATTAATGAACACTGAGAAGAGTAGGGGCCCCAGAACAGAGCCTTACGGGACACCACAGGTGATATCCAGGGGGTTGGAGATAGAGCCTGAGATGGACACATGTTGGGATCTTCCTGATATGTAGGACTGAAACCAGTTTAAAGCATGCTTCCCTATTCCAGAGCTCTGGAGTTTGTTAAGCAGGATAGCATGATCAACGGTATCATAAGCCTTTGCAAAATCTAGGAATACTGCACCATATGGAGGTGCTAGCTAATGGTGGGGGATCTAGTCTAGCTTTAGGCACACCGAAAGGTGTAAATTGGCCTGGAGGCACGATGTATTCGTATCAAGTTATAGCCTCTTTCACCAAATTACCTAGTCACCCAGATGGGAGGATCTACGCTACCAGCTACAAGCACACAAAAGGTGTAAATCAGCCTAGAGGCGCGAATCCTAGTTTGCATCAAATTATAGCCATTACAAACCAATACCTTGGTATAAGAAATACTGCCTATAGATCCATAGCACCAAAATAATTAAAGAGGGTTCTCTCTCTCCGTGTTTTGACAATTAATTCTTGTTCCCTACTTGCACCTGTGTTCATATTTAACCTAGTTGATGCAAGAGATTTCTTCCCTCCACCTCTCCCCGCCCCCCCTGCTTTCCCTGTGATTAGATACAGAAATATTCTGGGACAAAAACTATTTTGCAGATTGAGGGGTTCGTTTGCTTTTCATATAATTAGACTGATTGATGATTGTGAATGGTTTTATATTACATTGTCCTATTTTTCCCACAATACTGAATTACAGAATGAAGTGGCACTGACGTCACAATGTTTTTGGGGTCATCTGCTCTTTTAAAATGGACAGAGCTGCCAGCTGCCAAGATGCACCCAGATTGTTCACAAAGACTCAGAACAATTACACTTAAAGCATAACATCATCAACTAATTTTAATCTTTTAATTGTAGTACAAAGTGGCATATTGAGTTGTAGTGGGTGTCTAGTTTGCTAAGGTGAGTTTGGGTTGCTGTACCATTTAATATGTGTTATTTTAAAATCTAAAAGGGGCTGTTTTACATCTACAGTACATGTTGCTTATGTAGATTACTTGTGTAAAGAAATAAGCCAGGTTTTAATCTTGGCACCTGTTTTTTAAGAGCTCACATCTCTTCACCACCACACAAAGAGGCAGTTAACCTAAGATAGTAAGCATAAGACAAAGGGGGGTTGCACCAATCAGACACCACAGTGTAATGTCACAGGTGGACATGGAGACAATAGGTCAACGGTAACAGTAGACATAACACAGTCACCCCCAACACAATCGCCATTGTCTCATGGTGGAAATTCATATCATTATTTCCATTTGGATGATTTAGATGTAACGATGACGATGATGACAATTATGATGATGACGATGATGATAATGTTGATGATGATGTTGATGATGATGATGATTATAATGATGACATGGGTGCTAGACGTGCTCTCAAGTGCAGCATCAGTGTGCTAAAGAGACATTAGGATGTGAGCGCTAATGCAGCAACCCAAAGTACAGTGGAATTTTTAACCCGCGGACGGCGCATGGCTCTTTTCGGCCGGTTTACCGCGCCTCGGGTGCTTTTAATGATAAGCGACATTAGCGCTTATCTGCTGAAGCGGCCGCCGCGCGGGAAACTACGATTCAAATCGGAAAAAAGCATTTATCCCGGCAAGCTTTAGAATAAAGCTGGCCAGGACAGTAAAAGCAGCAGCCCACAGGTTGGAAAGCATTTTATAAGGGCACCCATGAAAGAGATCTGGAGCTGCTGATTGGATATTTATCTGAAATGATTGCTATATAATTGTTGCCATTCAAATGTGTTGAATCTGAGGGCTTCATAGGGCCTATTGAACGTTGCGAGTCACGTTGGATCATCCCAAGCAGATCCTATGGGGGCTATGCACTAAGCTCTGTGCTTTCGCGCCGGCCTGAAAAAAATTTATCACGTCCGATAAAAAATGAAGCCGGCGGCGCGATTCACTAAGGCCCTCAGCCCATTTTCTTTCGGACGTGCTAAAACTGGCTTATCGTGCGTGCAATGTTTTTTCCCTCTGCTAGCGCACTGAAACTTCCCTTACGCTAGCTGATACAAAAAAATAAGCCGCCTGTGACATTTGCATGGAGATTCTGCATCTCCTTGCAAGGCTGTTACAGGCGATCGTACACTAAATAAATACATTTGAATAATAGTGTACATGAGCAGGGGGTCTCCGGAGCTGAACAGCATTGGTTTCAGGTCAGAGGACCCCCTACTTCAGGATATACAGGCCCCATTATGGGGTGGCGGTATCCCCTGCAGAATTTCAATGTCTCGGTCACGTGACGCGGACGCTTGAAAGTGCAGGGGATACCGGCACCCCATAACGGGGCCTGTATCTCCTGAAGTAGGGGGTCCTCGGACCTGAAACCAATGCGGTTCAGCTCCGGAGACCCCCTGCACATCTACACTATGAAACACATGTATATTAAAAAAATATTTAACAAACATCAATACACAATTCCCCCCCCCCCCCTCCGCCCTAACACATACAGTACAATAATGTGCAAAATTACTATTATCCAGATATGGATAATAGATTATTTGCCCATTATTAAACACTGCATTAGCATACCTATATAAAGTAAATAAAAACAGTAGCCAGCTAATCCAATGAATACAAGCAGTAACAACATCAACAATGAATTAATTAAACCATTAACCAATGAAACCAAGTAATTCCTAAACCAACTCAAAATGAATAGTAACACTAACCAATCAAACCAATGAATTACTACAACATTAATGAATGTAAACATTAAAAGACAAAGAAATACATTCAAACAATATCTGAAATAACCATAAAACGCATTAGCTAACATAATACAACAGTAACTACAAACGAACACCAATCGCAAACATTTTATTACCATTAAGCAGGAAAAAAACAAACAATTACATTTACATAAGAAACTGACATTAAATAAACCAACAGCAATACCAAGCCACAAATGCCCCCCAAATATTGTCATAATAATGTATTCATCTGTACCCTAAAGTGGTACAGATTAATATATTTCAGTCAATGTGCATCCCCCCAAAAATCAAAAAACACATCCAATGAAGAAACCTGTAAAAAGAGACATTTACAAACATTCAATATATTACTTACCATTAGAAGCATTGAAAAGTTTTTGTTGAAAAACAAAAGAAAAGGCAACGTCTGTAGCAGCAAAATGTTCCAATGACACATTTTAGGTATGCAAAGTTTTGAAGAAAAGACACACACAGCTTCTGATGTGTTGGCAAAAATGCAGAATTTCATACAGTGGTGGCTAAGTGCCAGGGCACTTGAGGTTGGGTTTGTGGTGGGGGATAATGGTTCAAACTTGGTTACAGCAATTAAACAAGGCAAGGCAATTTTGTTTGACCAAAATATGTGCTCACTTTAGCCAATTGTACACAGCCTGCAATGCCTTGTTTGAGGTACAGGAGCAAAACAGCCTGCCTCGTCATCAACTAAAAATGGAGTTGCCTACACACTGGAATTCCAACTTATACTGTATGTGCTTGAGCATCTCCATTAGCAGCAGAATGCAGTCAATGATTTTGACATGGAGAATGGAAGCCAGCAGCTGGGTGGTCTCTATATGCTGTCTAGACAGTGGTATATGATGTGCAGGCTGCTGAGCCTCTTTGAGAAAGCCCCTGTTTTGGTGAGCTGTAATGAAGATGGGATAAGTTAGATCATCCCTCTAATATTCCTCCTGGAAAAAACATTGAGGAAGCGCCACTCGACGGGAAACATGTCAGAGGACCTTTCTTTCTCTTCTTCTGCTATTATGCCAATTAAATGATTACATTTTATCCACTGCCTCCAGCCGTTCTATTTTTACTGCCTCTTTTTCACTCCAATTGCTTACCTGCATGGAAAAACATTAATCAATGTCCAACATAATAATGGTGACAATGATGATGACGACAATCATAATAATGATATGTTGGTAATGGTTGATAAATTACTTGAATGCCTGTGAATGTCCCCTGAGTTGTCAGTATGAAACAGCTAGAGGAATACCTTTAGACTACACTTTTAGACTGTTGATTCAAAGACAAAATTTAATTGATTGTGTCGTTTTCACGACAGGTCCCTATATTTTGCCCTCAAAGCACATATTTTAGTGTTTTTTATATGATGTAATTATCAGGAATCCCTTTATTCCTATATAAGAAGTATTCAGTACACCTTATACTGTATGTACCACTGACAAGACAATAAATATATATAATGAAAATAATAAAGTTTTATTTATCATCGAAAACGACCATTGTGAAAATATTTACAGTGATTATTAAAATCCCCAATGAGGGGCAAACTGATGATACTGACCAGGTACAGATGCAGTAACAAGTATCTGAACACTTGTCTTTGAAAATCTGAGGCAATCTCTGAGTAATGCTGCAACATTTCTGTGACATTTCTGCAAACAGACTAATGGCCCATCGGATTTACACAGTGGGGGTCCCTGGCAGTCTCATTCAGTTTGAATGGGACTGCCAGGGACCCCCGCTGTGTTAATATGATGGGCCATTAGTCTGTCTGCAGAAATGTCACAGAAATGTTGCAGCATTACTGGGGTATTGCCCCAGATTTTCAAAGGCAAGTGTTCGAATACTCGTGGCTGCATCAGTAAGTATATCCAACTATATAGTAGTAATATGAATCCAGTATTAATGATTGGTATCCAGAACAGCATTGCAGAATCTCTCTATATCAGGTATTAAATAGTGGATTATTAGCTATACAACATATAGGAATGTAACAATTCTCTAGTATAGTTCACAAATTAGTAGCAGTGTAATATATCCAACATTCATTAGTAAATATATAGATGCACTCTCCTTATGTGAGACATAGAGTAGCTAAAGCGAGAATAAATGAGTGTGACTATTCTCTAATATAATCCACTAATTTATATATCCTGTATACAGTAGATAACTTCATAGTACTACCCATGTCTATATATACACACACATGTGGAGAATATATTCAAGAGGCTCAAACTAGCAGCCTAATCATCCATTAATCACTTGCAATAGATGAAAATAGCCTTAGATGAATAGGGATAGGTTTATACAGTACATATACAGTATATTAGACAATTGCAGGTGAATATCTCCTAGTTCTTTTGGTGCTGTGACATCACCAACACATGAATGGAAGAAAAACAGCTATCATCCACTATCTGTGTATACTTAGGCTACAGTTGCCACCTATAAGCTGTTTGAAAGCAAGCTGCTAAAACATAAACCAATTATTTGAGAAAGTCTGCGTTATCTACCCCTCTGTATAGGTATATATCGCTAAACAACCTGGGATAGGAGAATTTTCAGATACCGCCACCTCATGTGTTAACAACACCATCGTGGCGTCACTAAAAAGTCCCTAAGTAAATTTCGTGTACTCGACGTACACGTAATCAGGGGAAGAGGATTCTATTTTTTCCCTATGTATCCTAATATCTAATCACATTGAATTAATACTACACGGTTTTAGGAGTGAGTGGATGGGTATATTTAGTAGTCTAATGTAATTGTGTCCAGTCACAGTTGGAAAAGGAAGAAAGGCATAGTAGTGATGAGATCAATGAAGGTTCTCAGGTGGCATTCTCATCCGTGGGAATACATTCCACATCAAAACCAACAACATAGTGGTCATCATCACTGCTTTTTGTAGTTGTGGTGGTTTTGGTGTGGGTGGTGACGTTAGAGGAGCAATAAAAAGAGCCAAAGTCGTAGCCTATCTCTATGTCAAATCCTCCATCAGTATGGTATGGTTCACACTAGCGCAGAGGCAGTGCGAACCATGGCACCTCTAATAGTTCCTGTACTATGGACATGGTGGAGGTGTACAGTATATGAGTTAATTCCTGGCTCCTGTATCTGATTCTCTTCAATACTGGGCTACTAAATCCAAAACATGGCCTTCACTTGCAAAGTTGGCAGTGGCCTTGCTGAGTTGTCCTCCGGCAGTGTGTTGTCAAAGAGATAGTTTAGTGCAGCTGGTGCCATCCTAACTGACACCAGACAAAACTGTCCAATGGCATTGTTGAAAGGCTCACTTTTAACAAGATGAATAAACATCTGATTCCACCCAAATATACAGCCCCAGCACCCAGAACTCAAGTGGCTATGGTCATGGCTTTAGCAGAAAGCTAGTAGATTATTTATGAATAGCACTTCTACCAACACTATACTGTAGATGCAATTTTAAAATACCATGACAAAATAGCTATGTGCACGGCTGTGTGAAGTCATTCCCCATAATCAGTGTCCCAGACCACCACCACCAGTGCACAACGCTCATAGTGAGCTACTGTATGAGCGTTGTGCACTGTTTTCTTTTTGTTTCTCTGTTTTAGCTCCTGGTGGTGTTGAGCCACCCCTCATTCAGCTGCAGACGCTATTTCACCAGTTCACGTATAAGTTTGTACATTTGTTATCACTAATATCATTTTAGTGCACTTTCACACCTTCCACAGCACTGTATATGGTTGCGCACTTATTACTCCTTTTGTATCACCAGCACCAGTACTGCAGATATGTTGTCAGTTAGCACAAATACTACCAGTAGAGTTGGCATAGTCCAGTACAGTATGTGGAATGGGCCGGTTTGCTTCTGTACAGCATCTGGCGTGTTCATGTTTTAAAAGTTAATCTCCAGCCACTGCCACAACCAGTCCACTACCGTGATTTCATTCATCCCTATCATCATTATTACATTGACAAAACCAAAATCTCAAAAATATTCCATATATATTATTGAACACTGTATGTCAAATAAATAGCTTGATAATAAGTTGTGTGTTTGTGCAGTTAGTACCAGTTTACATGTTCATTTAGTATTTGGTGTTTGCTCACTGATGAAGTTGTGTTAGTATCAGGTGAGAGGACTATCATGTTAATGAACCACTGCTTGGTAGACTTGTTTGGAATACGGTGGGACTATATGGAATGTCTAATTTGAGCACCTGATACCTTTCTTTCAAAAAACAAGTCTCGTTTTATCTAGTTATAATAGTATAACTGCTGCACTATATAAATTACATTAAATAATACACTACAATAAGTAACAGTAATAGTAATAAAGAATCACGTGAGCAGCATCAAGCAGACCCAGAGCCCTGAGCCAACTTTTGAACATGAAAAAGAAAATCCAGACACAGTCAGACAAGAACAGGTGGATATAATTAGTAATGTATATGAGTAATGTCAGCCTACTGGTAATGGTTTAATGCTCTGACCTGTGTCGCATGACACTTGTATTACGTCAATAACACATATATTTTGGTACACTAGAGTGATGTGTTATGACTGGTGTCATTGAGCATTAAAGCAACACACTTTGTTGCTCGCCAATAGTTTACAGGTAGATAATAAGTAAAAACTAGGATAGAAAATAAAGCTGCAGTACAACACTGGATAAATGAATATCTTCCTATCCATGACTGTTGTTGACAAAAACAGTCAGAATTATTCTGCAAATGCTCTGGAACTGGAAGCTTAATAGCTTATCCTTGGGATGATTTTTCCCAGAGATATCAAGACTTGGTATTATAATAATAGTATAACGGCTGCTCTGTATATTCCACTTAATTATAAACTACAATCAGTTACAGTAATAATTGTAAAGAATTCCGTGTGCAGCATCAAGAAGACCCAGAGCCCTGAGCTCCTTCACTGAAAGAAATGCAAAAAATATTACAAGGAAAATAATTTTTTTTGCTTTTTAAACTATAATATAATAATATAATAGTATAATATAATATAATAGTATACTACCGCAGAAAAGAACCACAGCAACACACCCACTCACGGCTAAACTCTTGCTTGGTTACTTCGACTCATCCGTGGTTCACGGATTGTAGATTTTTGTTGAATTATTGATCCGGCACGTGGATCTGTCTGTGATAGAAAATTAAAATCAAGAATAGACAAATCACCCTTTTTAAGACGGATAAGTTAAAATCCGCGGACCAAAGGAATGGCTGATCCGAGGCGGATCCAAACACGCAAAATAATTTTGCCCATCTCTAATGAACACCTTTTTTATGTAGAATCACCATCCAGTGACACAGAACATCTCTATTTGACAATTAAGGTAACTACTGCCTTTGTTTAATCTACAACACAAAGAGTTGCAGCAAAGGCAGTACGCGTCCATCCGTAGGTATAGAGTGTGCATGCATAGTACTTGCATTAAAAGGACCGCATATGCTATGTATGGCCTATCTTTTTACCAGCAACAAACTTCTATAGGGAGGAGCGCGGTATTATGTACAGTTTCTCACAAATATTAGGCAATCCTTTTCCTTGCTGCATACTCCCTAAGGGCATTATATAGTATCACTGAAACGTCATAGTGGTAGGTTTATTGGCTCATCTGCTTTACATAGCAGTTACAGAGCCCCTACCAATTTTCCAATTAGTGCAGGTACAATACACTCCAGTGTCAGTCTGGACATCACCTTCCTTTGACGGTGAATGTATAAGGCTGACAGAAAGTAATATGTGAAAGTTTTATCATATTCACTCCAGGGAATTTGTGCACCCACCGTTTACCTCGACAGTAAGGTAACTTTGATACTGGCTTTGGCCAGTTTTTATTTGCACTACTCACATAAGCATATGCTTTATTTAACCCCTTCAGGGCTTTTTTATCACTAATCCATGGGGCAATTATTACATATATTAGGTGGTGTATGCAGGGATTATGTCGTCATTATGTTGCATTTTCTCACATAGGATATGCGGAGAGAGACGTTTATCATATCCTTTGGCCACCTTAAATGCCAGAACCATTCCCATAGAGGACTGTTATTTGCTGTATTGACACATACTATATCTCACAACGCGACAATGCTCCTTTTAAGATATACACTGACTGATAATAATCGAAAAAATATGTGTTTTTAGGTATTCTATTGCTACATGAGTCTTATCTCTGATTGATAAAAAATATATCCATAAGGTGTTTTCATTAGGACAATTAGAGAATCGTTGCTAGTTTGTATAAATAGACTTATACTGGATGCATAATATGAGTATATAGAGATACTATTCTCAGACTACTTACTCCTATTGAAAATAACGAAAAACCTCGGCGCTAATCTCCACAATAGGAAACCCAAAGGAGAAAGAAAGGGTTAAATATTACCAGTTGATGGTGACAAATAACCCTAGGCAGTTTATCAAAAAACCTATATTGATGAACCCTTCTGCTACAACCCCAATAGGGTTTATCCAAAACCCTGGACAGGAGAAACAAGCAGGAAAACAAGGGGGAGCAAGGGTTAAACAGATTTCAGCAGTCTTCAGGTCAAGCAAACCTCAAGGGTTAGAAAAGCCAGGAGGGTGGGTGAGGGTGAGGATATGAATGGGAACAGTATATATCAATAATACTTACACGCCTAGTGTAAGTACAATCACATCAAGAGGTATCTGTCACAGTCCAGTACTCATAACCCGGTCCGTACATCAGAGGGGCCGGATAACTGGAAGGTAGGGCAAAGGGAATCCTCGCTCTGTTCCTCTATCCTCTATCCCCGCGTCTCCCACGTGGAGTACACGAACAGATGGTGAGGCAAGTATTTTAGTAGAAAATCGCCAAATGTAATCAATAATTGAAAAATATAAAGGAAAGGCACGCATATCACAACAAAGTCCTGCTCAGCAGCCGTAATGCAGGCGCAGGTCCTACAGCTGCAGTCCCTGCTGCCGTGTCCGGAAAGCAGGGAAATGGGATGATGACGTCAGAAAGCTGGGCTCTGTGACCGCTACTGAGGCTGTTCTTGGACAAAAAAGGATGGCCGGCTGGGAGCTACGCGTTTCGCGAGACTTCGGCTTCATAAGGCTCAGAATTAAACTCTGGGAGGTCCACCCATCCTTTTATAGACCCTCAGAACATTAATTAAAAACATTGATTGTAAACAGTCCCCATCTGGTTTAAGTTGGAAACAATAGAGGCTTGCTATTCCTCCATTAACAATTATATCAGCTTGCAACCTGTGTTATTGCTTTGCCTTAGGCACATAACTTTATTTGCAAACCATTATATTAAAAAACATTACACCATTGCTGCCTACCTCAAATATCCTAATTTCTAAACTCAAACCATGAGTTCAATTCTGACAAGTGTACTAAAAGCCTTTAATAGACCCTCAGAATGTTAATTGAAAACATTGATTTAAAACAGTCCCCACTTGGTTTAAGTTGGAAACAATGGAGGCTTGCTATTCCTCCATTAACAAGTCTACCATAAAGAGAAGACTTCACGAGAGCAAATACAGAGGGTTCACCACAAGGTGCAAACCATTCATAAGCCTCAAGAATAGAAAGGCCAGATTAGACTTTGCCAAACAATATCTAAAAAAGCCAGCCCAGTTCTGGAACAGCATTCTTTGGAGAGATGAAACTAAGATCAACCTGTACCAGAATGATGGGAAGAAAAAACTATGGAGAATGCTTGGAACGGCTCATGATCCGAAGCATACCACATCATCTGTAAAACACGGTGGAGGCAGTGTGATTGCATGGGCATGCATGGCTTACATTGGCAAATTCAGCAAAGTTGATTGGACGGCGCTTCACTTTACAGATGGACAATTACCCAAAATATACTGCGAAAGCAACCCAGGAGTTTTTTAAGGCAAAGAATGGAATATTCTGCAATAGCCGAGTCAATCACCTGATCTCAACCCAATCGAACATGCATTTCCCTTACTGAAGACAAAACTTAAGGCAGAAAGACCTACGAACAAACAACAACTGAAGACAGCTGCAGTAAAGGCCTGGGAAAGCATCACAAAGGAGGAAGCCCAGCGTTTGGTGATGTCCATGCGTTCCAGACTTCAAGCAGTCATTGCCTGCAAAGGATTCTCGACAAAGTATTACAAATGAACATTTTATTTATGATTGTGTTAATTTGTCCAATTACATTTGAACCCCTGAAATGAGGGGACTGTGTATGAAAATGGTTGCCATTCCTAAACGTTTCATACAATATTTTTACAATAAATACAGAATAGACAGCACTCAAAAGTGTTTAAATGAATATGTGCAGGGTGCCCTCGGAACATAGGGGGACCCCAATTCCCCCTAGTGACAATTGTAAATACAAACTAAGGTTTCAGCACTCACTGGCTAGAGAATAATAGATTCAACATGGTAAATGCCAAAGTAAATAATTTAATGTAGCACAAGATAATAAAGTTAAACCTGGAGTGCTGTGGCATTAGTGGGTAGACAAAAACCCTACAGTGAGGGTGGTAGGGGACAGAGAACACTGGGATAGGGAGTGAACAATAAGCAAAGACAGTGGGGGGGGGGAAATAAAACCAATGGGGAGAGGGTAATCAAGGGGGCAACGTTTCAGGGAATAACCCCTTCCTCAGGCCTCGGTCCCGCTGCGCTCGGTGGCGTGGGCGGCCACACGCGAGTTCCCCACCAGCAGGGGAATCCTGCGGAGCCGGTCCCGGTCCCCCTGGCTGCACAGCTTACTACACGCTGTGGCGCGTCAGCCGCTATGGGATACAAGAGAATGGTGATCCCTAGCATTGACGCGTCACCTGGTGTGGCTGTGAGCCAATGGGGAGGGGAGGCTTCGGGAGGAGGAGAGGCTTCGGGGAGCGGGGAGGAGTGTGGAGTGAAAGCAGCGTGAGTGCCTGTCTGTGTGTGTGTCTGAGTGCGTGCGTGCCTGTCTGTGTGTGTGTATGTGTGTTCCTGAGTGCGTGAGTGCCTGCCTCTGTCTGTGTGTGTGTGTTGCTTTACTTACCTTCAATCAGCAGCCCGAGCCATGGAGAGAGGGGGGGAGAGTAGCGGGTCCCTCCGCTCAAGCCACGCCCCCCCTCCCGCTTAAGCCTCCCACTCCCGCCCACCTCCCGCTCCGGCTCCCGCTCCCTACAGACCGCATATCGCGGTCTGTGTATGTCAGCGCCCCGCCTGACTGCAGTGCGGGCGCGCTGACTCTGGGAGCGGGGCCTTAGCCTTAGGCCTGTTTCCTCGGGTCTTATGGACCACAAGATACTTCCCTGGTCCCTAGTCTCCCCAACCACTAGAGCAGCAACCAGCAATCACAGAGTTTACTGTAAGCTCAAAATGTCAGAGTCCTGCAAACAGCCAGAGGAGAATGCATGAAAGCTCAGTGTCCAAACCAATAGGTCAAAAGTCTCTTATCTCACGTCTCTTCCTCTAACTCCTGCTGCCTCCACGTGTAGCTGCTGTGTGTGTGTCCTGGAATCATCTGCCAGATAATGACCTGCTTTGATGACATCATCCAGGCGCGTCTCTGCCACGTAGGCTAATTTATTCACTCCACACTAAGCAGCTGTCTTTGTTTATTGTTCATTCCCTATCCCAGGGTTCCCTGTTCCCTACTACCCTCACTGTAGGGTTTTTATCTACCCACTAATGCCACATCACTCCAGGTTTAACTTTATTATCTTGTGCCTACATTAAATTATTTACTTTGGCATTTACCGTGTTGAATCTATTATTCTTTAGTCAGTGAGTGCTGGAACTTTTGATTGTATTTACATACAATATTTTTGTTCAACCCTTTGAATTAATGCTGAAAGTCTGCACTTCTATTGCATCTCAGTTGTTTCATTTCAAATCCATTGTGGTAGGGTATAGAGCCAAAATTATGAAAATTGTATCGGTGTCCAATTATTTCTGGACCTAACTGTGTATATATGTATATATATATACAGTTAGGTCCAGAAATAATTGGACACCGACACAATTTTCTTAATTTTATATATATATCAGTGGTACCCCACTATAAAATACAGCAACTCTAGTATTGAAATGACAATGGCTGCTGGGCTATGCACTGGCACACTAGGTGATGAGAATGAGATAAACGAAATGTGTACGTGTTTAACACTCCTTGAAATTGACACAGTATTATTATTATTTTTGTTATTATCATTATTATTATTATCATTATTATCATTATTATTATACTGCTGTATATTTTATATAATAGACACAGAGACAGTAGAGGAGAAGGGCTCAGACACCAGCCCAAGGAGTGGACTGGACACACAGACAGGGCTCAATCCAGTTACACACAGAGTTAATGATTAGGCTAGAAATTCTATTAAGTAAATAAATGAAAGAACTTGCAAATCTGCAGCGGACTCGGATGTCTATTAAAATATTGGCCATCGCTACTGACATCTTCTCAGGCAAATTAGGGGTTAAAAAATGGCATTTAATGATCTTTACTGTGAACTGTTTGCAGTCTTAATATAGGTTTGTATTACTTATACAGAAGCATTTTATATATTGTAATTTAATCACCACAAAAAATAACTTACTTTTTCAATGATCAATTTAATAAAGTATCCTAATTAAGGCATTATAAAGTAATTAAACAGCATTAGGGTCAAATAGAAGCTCTAGCAAGATTATAATTTATATATTAACAAATTAACATGGACTCATTTTTGTGTCAGATCTAATTAAACTAAACACATTATCATACTGTACATAGCACCAGCAGTTAAGCAAGCTATTTTGAAAGGGTTGATTACAACTGGCACAGTACAAATGAAATCCACGAAAAGACAAAACTAGAACAAATATTTTTTCTCTTAAAACCTACATAAAGGACATCATAGAGAATCCAAAATTTGCTTAAATATTACATAAAAGGGAGCCTATTGTAGTAACCAAATGAAATAAGTCCAATACTGTCGCGGCCCCTCCTATCCTCCGACTTACCCGGAAAAATGCAGGCATGTTATTCGACACTCACGGGCCTTCTCCACGCGGCCCGAAATCAGCCGATAGCGCTAATAGCACTAGACAATGGAAGCACTTAGCGCTAAACAATAGCAATGCCTGCATGCGCCCAAAACGGCCGAAAACGGCCCGCATCATCCCGCGATTTGCCCGCGATTTTTAAAATCGCTGGGAAAAGGCCGCAGGAGAATAAAGGCGGCCGCCACTGTAGTTAAAATCCAACTGCTGTCTCTTTATTTTCTGAAAGCTTCACACATTTCCTGTAATCTTATTTTACTGTCATTTTAGGCCTTAGATACTGTACCTTTACACTTATCTATGCCTGGGAAACACTAAACTTCTATATTAGGTATTGCAGCGTTATCCATCTTAACCACCATTCATTTGAAGGGCAGATAAGACTGGATAGCAGTGTGAAGCTCAGTAAGGGAATTTAGTGAATCTCCTCCTATATCACATCTCTAATCTCTTGTAAAACCCCTTCATGCACATGCCGCTCTGCCTCTTTTTTACTCCAACCATTTCCATTGCTCTGTCTTGTCTGAAATCCTTCTCCCTTGCAGAACCATATCTCTGGATAGCCGGATTGACCTCTTTTCACCAAGCTCCCACTCTCCCTCTTTTCAAAACTCAACTAAAACAAAATCTCCTGGTGAAAGTGAAAGCAATTCAATGGGCCTTCTACCAGTGATAGCTATCTTCTCACAAGCCTGTGTTCCTTTGTTCTACTGCAGGGGTCTCCAAACTCAGTCTGGCTCAGTCTGAGCTACTGATTGAGCCACGTGTGCTGAAACAGGGATATCCATAAAAGCCGGCCTGTTGGCGGCCCTTGAGGACTGAGTTTGGAGACCCCTGTTCTACTTTATCCAGATTCTTGTTTTGTGACTTTTAACTCATGATCCTCTAGCAACAACCTTTATGTGATTACTTGCACTAACTGTACATGGTGTTCCATCGCTCATCACATACTACTACTCCCTCCCACATTGTTTCCATTTACGTTAGTAGCTCTAACACTCATATTGTCTTTTTATTGTCTTGTTCTATAATTGTGTACCTAATTTTTTATAGCTCTGAGTACATGTTTAGCACAATGTAAAAAACAATCTTCATGTTCTTTTTTTCCCTTGGATTTTCCCTTTTGTAAAGGTATGCCTTAACATTCTGGGCAAACATTACCATTGAACGCTATGGAAACTCTGTGAGGAACGCCTGCTGAGGTACAGTATCTGGGGGGAAATGAGCTTGGCTATATCTGTGTTTTAACTCTCAAGTCCAGGAGAAGCAACTGTTACTTTTGGAACATTCAGAAAAAAAGCTTCCTGTTTGTCTTTTTTTAATTTTCTTTTTTACTTGATGTTCATACTAAAGAAATATCAAAACAAATGTTAAACACATTTCTGTGTTATTTTCTATTCTATTTTCTTCTTGTACATGGAACCCTCTTTCCTGATGACTAGACAGGCTACTGATGCTGTATATACCTGCTGGCTCACCGAGATCTGAGCCTCCGCTAACTGGGAGCCTGGGGCAACAATAGTAAATGGCAGCGCCTCCACTTGCCCAGCATCCCCTAGATGTGAGATTCCCCTGGACAAGAACAATAATAACAAACCACAAGTATATGTAACAGTTTACTATATATATATATATATATATATATATATATATATATATAAATACGTTGGGCCTAATAACACATATGCATGAAATAACATTAGTGAACATACACACTTATATGGCAGTTATAAGCTTGAATGACATATACACATATAAGAATGATATAGCTGTATACCAGTAGTTCAGAGTGCACCCACTGTGCAAGTGTCCCTTCCCCACCACCCTGTGCACCCCACAACATGTCCAATGTACTGGACCAGTCCCTTGGTCACTTAACCTTTAGTGTCCCCATGAAACCCACCCCCCAAGGCGGGATCAGCGCGGTGTTGGTGCACTTTATAATAATACCTGCCGGGCGCTACAGCACCCAGTCGCTGATACTACAAAAAGGATCTGCAGATCCAGCGTCATCTCTCACGAGTAGTTCCTCACTGTCTGGGAGGTCTCTTACGAGGCTTGACTCCCCAATGCAGTCTTATCCCAAACTACAGATCACCTTGTAGCTCAGGAAGATGCTGTGTCCCTGACTGCTACTATCAGTAAATGGTAAAGTCCCTATATAGGTCTGTTCCCTGCAGTACCACAAGCTGGTGGTGACTCAGGGCCTGCGCTGGGGCCTAGGGGAATATTCTGGCCTATGCAGTGGGTCACTGACCACCTGCACTACGCACTTCCTCTCCGCTTGCCTACCAGCACCAACTGACTCCAACTGTCTGTTTTCTCCAACGCGTGGAATGTTTCAGAATCAGAGAGCAGAGATTTCTGACAACCCCATTGGCTGCTGTGACCACCTGGTATCCCAACTCCCTGAGGCTCATGGGACTTGTAGTCCCACACAGAGCCTTCCCTGGTAATGGCCGCCGCTGGGGTTGCTCCTATCTAAAATGGCCGCCTCTCCTGTATCACTGCACATGCGCAACTCTATCTGTAGGGGCCGACGCAACTATAGCGCTACTGCGCATGCGCGAATCACGCATAACATGGCGGTGCCCTGAGTGCCGCGGCCGCCCCTGCAGCTTCCATTAGCACCAGGGTAAGAAGGGGTGGTACCGGAGGACCTGGCTACATACATTGAGAAGATTGTGATATACCTGGACTATTGGTCAAAGGAGGAGTGGTCTAGGGTGAATGTAAGATGCCACCATCTTGAGAATGAGCCTCCATTTTGTCTGTATAAAGCTGAATGAAATGTATGCTGCGTGCAAGAATCTAATGTTTTTTTGCTCTTGGAGGACCGGCCTCCACTACATTTTCACAAAAATATTGCAAAATGTTTTTTTGAAATACAAATCATTTTCCTGTTCTCTAGTAAGTTGACAACAAGACTAGACACACAGACACACAGAGACAGAGACACTGAGTCACAGAGAGTGGGGGGGGTGGGTGAGGGAGTGGGGGGATGGGTGAGGGAGTGGGGGGGTGGGTGAGGGGGTGGGGGGGTGACCGACTCTTGGGTGGGTGACTGACTCTTGGGTGGGTGACTGACATTTGGGTGGGTAACTGACTGACTGACACTTGGGTAGATGGGTGGGTGACAGACTGGCACTTGTGTGAGTGGGTGACACATGGGTTGACTATGACTGACTGTGGGTTGGTGCCTGTATTCATTCACACACACAGACTGCCACTCACAGACTCTGACACTCACAGACTCTGCCACTCACAGACTCTGACACTCACAGACTCTGACACTAGTCTACTAGACTAGACATACGAGACCGTCAGTGATTTTCTCACCCTCTTCGGAACTAACCATGTCTGCTGAACCACGTCTCCCTACTCCTAACCACTATTCTGGTGACCCCCATGAATGCAGAGGTTTTCTTAACCAATGTGGAATTCAATTTGAATTAACCCCTTCTCATTTTCCCACTGCAATGTCGAAAGCAGCTTATATCATCGCCCTGCTGACCGGTGACGCCCTGGCCTGGGCATCCCCCAATTGGGAACAAAGACCACAGATTACCCAGGACTACTCTTGCTTTAAAAGAATTTAAGCAGGTCTTTGACACCCCGTGTCACAAGATCACGGCAGCATCCTCTCTCTTTCATATTTCACAAGGTCTCCGGCCAGTCGCTAAGTACGCTCTTAAATTCCGGACTATCGCAGCAGAGACAGCCTGGAATGATGAGGCATTGTCTGCAGCCTTCTGGCAGGGGTTAGCCAAACCCCTCAAGGGTCAACTGGCTGCTCAGGAAAGACCTACTAAATTAGAGGATCTCATTGCGGTACGTATCCGTGTCGACCAGCGTCTCCAGGAGAGAAAGGTAAAACGCTCTTCCGGCTAGACCCTCTATCCACAATATTGTTCCTATAGATCCTTCACTTTCAGATGATCCTGAACCTATGCAACTGGGAAGCCACCGACTATCTTTCACTGAGAAAAAGCACCGGCGGGACAGCAGCCTCTATCACAATTGCGGACACCCTGGTCATCAACTACCTCGCTGCCCACTCAAACCGGGAAATGCCAAAGCTCAATGATATATACGGGGATCACATTGGGCACTATCTTTCTGTTGCAGGGTACATGCAACGACACACATGGGTTTCTTGACAAGGCTTATTTATTCAGCCTTAAAAGATATACAGCACACAAAAACAAAAATAGCTTTTCATCAGCAAACAAAAAGAAGACTGGCTTTTTCTTCAGCAGACAAAACCATACAGTTTCTCTTTAGCAGACAGTGTAAACATCAGGCAGCTACCCTCTTCTATGCAGGAGACAGACAGTTCATAATTCATGTACTTTGATAACAGATTTGTTTCAGTAATCTCTCCAGCAGCTTACTCCTCTCTCCTCAACAGCCAGCCCCATGTGTCTACAGCCTGGGTTTTTAACACACCTTGATTAGGCAGCTGGGATCCACTAATTGTCCGGAGGTTCCCAGCTGAAGTTAACCTAGTCAGTGCTGCACTGCAGACTAGACATAGGTTTTCCAGGCATATAGCTGGTGGCTTTTATTTACCCTGTCACATTCCTCCCCTGTTAGTGTGTGGCTGGGGCTACGCACGGCTGAAGCCCGACCATCCACCCCTTCTCTAGAAAAGAAATCAGCATTTGCGTTCTCTTTTCCCGGCCTGTGCTGAATCTCAAATGAGAAGGGTTGGAGGGCCATATACCACCTAGCCAACCTGGCATTGGAATCCTTCATACTATTTAACCACTTCAGTGGAGCATGATCCGTCACCAAAGTAAAATGGACTCCTGCCAGGTAATGCCTCAAAGCCTCTATTGCCCACTTTAATGCGAGGCACTCTTTCTCAATCACTGAGTAGTTTTTTTCCCTCGGGAACAATTTCCTACTCAGGAAAAGGATAGGGTGTTCAACTCCTTCAAACTGTTGTGACAACACTGCCCCTAGCCCTATCTCTGATGCATATGTTTGCACTATGAAAGGGCTGTTGAAGTCGGGGCTTCTAAGGATGGGACCCTCTGATAGACACCTTTTTACGTCCTCAAAGGCTCTCTGACACTCCCTTGACCATACCACTTGTGTAGGGGCACAATTTTTTGTGAGGTCCGTTAAAGGGGCTGCCACTTCCGAATAGTTGGGGATGAACCGCCGGTAGTACCCTGCTAAACCCCGCAGAGAGCGTACCTGCATTTTTGTTTGGGGGGTCGGAACTTCTTTCAGGGCAACTACCTGGTCGGCTAGTGGCTTTACTTTTCCACCTCCCACTGCATACCCTAAGTATCTAGTTTCCGCCTTACCCAGGGCACATTTTTTAGGGTTGGCTGTGAGTCCTGCCTCTCTTAGAGATTTGAGGACCACTTTCAGCCTATTTAGATGGGCCCGCCAGTGTTTACTATAAATGACAATGTCATCTAGGTAGGCTGCGGCATAATTCCTATGGGTCCTCAGTACCTTATACATGAGTCTCTGAAATGTGGCTGGGGCTCCATGCAGTCCAAATGGCATTGTTACAAACTGGTATAAACCCATGGGAGTGGCAAAGGCTGTTTTGCATTTGGACTTTTCCTCTAAGGGTATTTGCCAGTATCCTTTTGTCAAGTCCAGCATGGATATATATTCCGCGTTACCAAGAGCGTCAATTAATTCGTCCACCCTTGGCATCAGATATGCGTCAAACTTGGATACCGCATTGACCTTTCGGAGGTCCACACAAAATCTTACCTTCCCATCGGGTTTAGGAACCATAATTAGTGGACTACACCACTCGCTGCATGACTCCTCAATCACTCCTAAGTGTAACATTTCTTGTACCTCCTTCTCTACCAGAGCCCTACGACTTTCAGGCAACCTATAAGGACGGGAATGTACTTTTACCCCAGGTGCTGTCTCGATCGCATGGGAAATTAAGTTAGTTTGTCCTGGTAAGTCAGAAAAAACATCATGGAATTGTGTAATTATTGCTAACAAGTCCCCTTTTTGTTCAGAGGACAACTGTTTACCCATTGGGATTTTATCGTCATTCACAATGTTCTCCCGTGGAGGCTGAGGACCCAAGTCCGTTTCCTCCTCCACCGGGTGGATGAATAGAGACCGCTGCTTCTTCCAGGGTTTCAGCAAGTTCACATGATAAATTTGTTTACCCTTCCTGGACCCTGGTTGAGCGATCTCATAATCCACATCACCCATACGGCGGAGTACTTCCAATGGGCCCTGCCATTTGGCCAGGAGTTTACTCTCGCAACTGGGTAACAATAACATCACTTGGTCTCCTGGGTGAAACACTCTCATGCGAGCATTCTGATTGTAATGTCTCTCCTGACTGTCCTGAGATAATCTAAGATTCTCCCTGGCAAAATGGCCGACCACATCCAGGCGCTTCCTAAGGGTATTCTTAGAAGGGGACTGCTATTCCTCCCAGGACTCCTTTAGGAGGTCTAGGATACCCCGGGGTTGGCGGCCATAGAGCAATTCAAATGGAGAGTATCCCGTGGAGGCCTGGGGAACAGCAGAAAAGGGAGAAGTTCATCCCAGGCTTTCTTCTCTGAATCTACAAATTTCCTCAGCATCCCTTTTAGAGTTCGGTTAAATCTTTCCACCAATCCGTCAGTCTGTGGATGGTAGACCGATGTCCGAACAGACTTGACCTCTAGTAACTTTAAGACATCCTGCATCAGTTTAGCCATGAAATTTGTACCTTGGTCTGTCAACTAACCTGGGGAAGTCCAACCCGAGAGAACAGTTCCAACAACTTGTTGGCTACTTGCTTCGCCGTTGCTGTTCTCAGGGGGAACGCCTCAGGATACCTTGTTGCATAGTCAACTATTACAAGGATAAGCCTGTGTTCTTTCGCAGAAGGTTCTAGAGGTCCTACCAAGTCTACCCCAATCCTCTCAAAGGGAACTGACACCAAGGGTAGAGGAACCAAAGGGGCTGGTTTTTGTCCTTTTGGACTAGTTAGCTGGCACTCCGGAAATGCTGCACATAGCTTAGCAATATCACTATGCATCCCTGGCTAATAGAATCGGGATGAAATACGGTCCAATGTTTTATCCCTGCCCAGGTGACCACCCCAAGGGACAGTATGGGCTAGAGTGAACACATATTTAACAAACACATTGGGAACCAATATCTGTCTGTTGACCTCCCCTGTTTGTGTCTGCCTATTCACCCTATATAGGATATCCTTTGATAGTTCAAAATGGGGGAATACTATCACCCCCTGTGCATCGAAAATCTGTTCATCAATTTTCACCACCTTGTCATACTGTCTAGCAAGGACTGGGTCTTCCCCTTGCTTCTGGCAAAAGTCAGGGAGGTACAGGTCTGGTAAATCTCCAGGGCCCATATCCCCCTCCCTTGGGCCATCCCCAGCCATCACTTGTGACCTCTGACTACTAGAATGGTCACCTTGAGACACAGATTTCTGCAACCAGTCCTGTTTGTTCAAGCGTCTTTGCTTCCGAGTCTTTTGAACCCGGTGTCTACTGGGAAAAAGGTCTGCCGAGAAGGGGGAACAGTTTGTCAGGGTTCTCCTGAGCTCTAGAAGGAGGCTCCTCGTGAAAGACTGGGGCCATTAGGTCCGTAAATAAAGGCTAGTCCCGACCGAGCACAACGGGGGCAGGGAGCCAAGGAGCAACTCCTACTTCGAGGTAAGCCTCCTGTTCCTTTTACCTGTAGCCGGATTTTGGCCGTCGGATAGCGTTTTACATCGCCGTGTATACATTCTATGCTCCATGGGGAGTCAAAAGAACACACGTTAGGCGGTAACCGTTCATGGAGGACCAGAGTTTTCCCAGAGCCCGAATCTACAAGGCCTGGACGGGTTTTCGCCCAATCAGGGCTGGAAGTAGCCAGGGCTACTGGATTGGATTGTAATTTTCCCAAGTAAAAGCCGAGGCGACGGTTCTGCTGAATGAGCACTCCATCTGTGGACAGTCCACATACTGCTGCGACACACTTTATTCGAGCAAATACCCAGTATGTACCTGGCAGATACCTGGAATGCGCCGCTCCTCACCTCAGACAAGCCCCGTTGCGTTTGCCTTCCCAGCCATGGTTCATGCCTGGCTGACGGGCGGCTGATCTGTTAAATGATAATGATTAGGATTTAATAGGCTACAATGCTTCGCGTGTCTACCAGATGGCATAAATTCATGAATTGTAATGCAGTATATATATATATATACTGTGCAGTATTGCAGCCAGCGGGAATAAAATGCTTCAATCCCTGCCTGGAAAATAACGCAATGCACTCGGGCAGAAAACAGTCACAAACCTCAATACACCCGAGTATACCCGAATTCGTGGGACTAGCCAAGCTCGAATAAAGTGTGTCGCCAGTGTACGTACACAAGTCCAATAATCGCTGAGCGAGGACCCGGGGTCTCATCTTAGTGGTGTACTTCATGTTCCGGAACTGCTGACGGTAGGTCTCTGGGGTCAGACCTAAGCGATCCAGTATGGCGGCTTTTACTTGGCGTTAGTCCATTGCCTGATCTGCTGGGAGACCCTGATATGAGGCCTGGGCTTCTCCTATGAGGAGTGGGGCCAAAGCAGTTGCAGCGATCTGTAGCCCAGCCCTGAGCTTCGGAGACTCTTTCAAATGTCAGTAAAAAAACCTCTGGATCCGCGTTCGGAGCCATTTTCCTCAGGAGTATCGGGGTTCTGCTTGCAAGTTCTGGACTGGCAGACCCTTGGAATTGGGTCAGCAGCTTGGCAATCCGCTCATCCTGTGCTGCTTGTAGTCTTTCATCTTTCTCCGCTTGCATCCGGGCCTGCTCCTGCATTAACTGTCCCTGCTGTCTGGTCTGCTCGCACAGAAAGTCTTTCAAAAGTTCTTCCATTCTTGTGTGTGTGTGTGTGTGTGGCCCTTTAACTGCAGGAGCCTTTTGAAAAAATCCTTCCCAATTCTTGACACCATATGTTGCAGGGTACATGCAACGACACACATGGGTTTCTTGACAAGGCTTATTTATTCAGCCTTAAAAGATATACAGCACACAAAAACAAAAATAGCTTTTCATCAGCAAACAAAAAGAAAACTGCTTTTTCTTCAGCAGACAAAACCATACAGTTTCTCTTTAGCAGACAGTGTAAATATTAGGCAGCTACCCTCTTCTATGCAGGAGACAGACAGTTCATAATTCATGTACTTTGATAACAGACCTTGTTTCAGTAATCTCTCCAGCAACTTACTCCTCTCTCCTCAACAGCCAGCCCCATGTGTCTACAGCCTGGGTTTTTAACACACCTTGATTAGGCAGCTGGGATCACTAATTGTCCGGAGGTTCCCAGCTGAAGTTAACCTAGTCAGTGCTGCACTGCAGACTAGACATAGGTTTTCCAGGCATATAGCTGGTGGCTTTTATTTACCCTGTCACACTTTCCTTCCCTTCTTCCCAAGACACTTTGCCGAGCCGGATCATGCTCCTCAAGGGTGACAAGTTCCAGGTCTCTACATCCGCCTTCATTGACTCCGGTTCAGGAGGTAATTTTATTGACAAAGACTTCGCTTTAAAGAACAGAATCCCGCTTCTCCATAAATCTGTGCCTGTCGGGTTGGAAGCCTTCGACGGATGTCTCCTCCAGCCAGCCTTCATCTCTCTGAAAACTTGTGAACTCTCATCTCTCGCTTATGCAGATGCCCAGGCTGACTGTATAGACATCCATACATACTGTATCAAACATTAATACCTACAGTATAAAACATTAAAACATTGTTTAATAAACTTGGGGAACCTTATACCTGTATGGTAAATGGGTCTGGGATACTTTGGCTCGAAAACCAGGATTCTGGAGGACACTGTGTAGCCTGGGTGTAATTAACCTCGCTTACCCACAAATCATGCATGCACGTCGGGGAGAATTACAGGACTACAGGTAAATTTGTCCCCCGAACTCATGCAAACAAGATACATAGAGTTCGACCCAAATATCCCACCTAAAACTTACACTCCTGAAGTTTCATGTTTATTGGGGACAGGGAACATATAAAGCCCCAAACAGGTCGGGTTTTGCTATACATTAAATTGTACTTCCATAACCCACCACATCTTTATCTACAAACGCGTACCCACAAATCATACACTATTTGCGGGTAACAACAGTACTACCGGTATCTCCAGTCAGTAACACTCTACATAGTTTTAACCCTACAGATGCAGAGGCCAGGAATTCGAACAAATTTCAAAATGGATTTCGAGATCTCCCCGTGACTCGCACAAGTTTTGCAGGGGCAGACTATAATGGCCCATCGGATTAACACAGCAGGGGTCCCTTTTGTGTGAGTCCTACCGGGGTTTGCCTCTCTGAAATAGATGCACAGTAAGAGATAGGCTGAATCAGTCACTCTAACTGCGCGCCTCTCACAGGCGATAGCATGGAGTTTATTTAATTTTAAACAGTACTGTAATGTAGCAGGGGGTCTCTGGAGCTGAACTGTATTGATTTCAAGTCCGGGGACCCCCTGCTTCCTGAGATACAGGCCCCGTTATGGGGTGCCGGTATCTCCTATGCATGGGAATGTCTTGAGTCACGTGATCAGGGACCCCTGCTGTGTTAATCCTACGAGTCATTATGTCTGCCGCAGCAAAACTTGTGAATATATCACAGCCTACATGCGGCACAACGCAAAATGTACCCAGGTAAATGTTCGGATAACGTCCGCTGCATCTGGATTTGCCCCCCAACATCCACACATCTGTTCCAAATGTTCCGGTCCTGCAGTTATTTCCTAACAGGGACCCTAACCACACCTGTCATCGCTATCTTATAATCCTACAGGGGACAGTATAATGGGAACATGGGTATAAGGAAACACATGGTATTACAATACTGAACCCAAGAGCTGTCATTCTCAACTCTTGACACACGGTTTTTAGGGGTAGCTAGCTGGATTCACCTTTATTATGAAGCCCGGCCACCCCCTACCGTAACATCAGGGTGTAATTTACAGTATTGTGGTAAAAGTGCCCAGAACGTTACCAGACTTCAGTAAGTAGAATAGAGGTGATCACATCTGTATTTTACACAGCAGTGCAGAAAAACAAAAATAATTTTCTTTGACTTTAAATTTAAAAAAATGTGCAAACATTTTGAAGCTAAATGTTAAAAATATGTTGCAACATTTTTCTCAGAACAACACAATGAAACCCAAGAGCGGACGTGCATGAGATTAAATGGTAGCCTGGGAAATCGTAAATGTATTTAAACCCTGATGAAATGTGAAACATTTGTCTACTGCTGCAACAGCTTTTATTCTAACAAATCGCCGGTTTTTCCCTGGCTTTTTCCTGGAATGCGACGCTCTTCACCTGGTGCATGCCGCGTTCATTTTGCGTTCCCAGCCACGGGTCATGCGCGGCTGATGCTCGGTTGATGCGTTTATTGAGAATGGTTCGGATGTAACAGGTTGCCATTCTTCGCGTGTCCGCCAGATGGCAGATATTCATGAATTGTAATGCGCATGCGCATCAGTAATGTGTCGACTTGCAGGTGTTTCGTTTAAAAATGATACCACAGTGTGCTATTGTAACTTGGCCTTGAGACTGAAGGAAGAGGTTGCAAAAATGTATCAATTTAGGCTTTTCATATTAAAGAAAGACAAAGACCAGTTTCGGTTACAGTATTCTCCAGAGACCCGCCCGCCATGAGTGTTCAAGTGCAGGCCGCTTTCCAAAAACCCGACAGAAGTTACGCGTATTTGATATGGGCCGCGATTAATGCAACAGAGGATAAGATGGCAACAGTTGTTCAAATTTATCAGTATTTTGTCGAAAACTATGACTTTTACAAATTTTCGCCAACTCCTCATACGTGGAAGCGTGCAATAAGGAAAAGGTTATGTACCGATCCCTGTTTTTATCGTATTGAGCCACAATTTGTTGGAGGGTATTGGTGTGTATCACCGGCTTTTTCCTGTATCTATGATCATGATGACGGCAAAAGGCGAAGGGTCGTGTTAAAACTAACTAAGAAACGACAGTCGCTGCCAAGCAATGCACCAGCACCGGCTTCCAGTGACGGTCCCGCCGTCAGTGATAACCCTGAGCCTGAGCCGGATTGCGCGTGCAGTTTGGATCAAGCTTGCATGTACCTAAGCAATTTCCAGCCTCATCAGCTGACTACAGGTGGACTAGTCCCGCTGCAAACTATCGACATGGATAATCAAGAACGCTGGACTGGCAGTGGACCGGCGCCGGCGCCAGCTGAATGGGAAATTCTATGGTGAGTATTGTTGCCGTATTATTTTCTGTGTTTTTTTTATTTTGACAATACAGTACCAATATCGGTGCGATTCAAAAGTCAAGCGATTCGCCTGTAAGCAATATTATTGGCTGAGCGGCTTCTACAGTACTGTACTGCAGATACTGAACTAATGGTGGAATGCTAGGCGCATGCGCATTGGAACCTTCTTGAAACGCATACAGTATGCATTATACTATGCATGTATGCATACAAACGCATATGCGTGTCATTACATCGACGGTAGGCGCATGCGCATGTGAACAGGAGACGCCCTCCGAGAAAATTATTGGTGGGACAGGCTGGGAACTTCTTTAGGGGGCTGACCATTATAGTAAAACTTTTCTTTTTGTTTTTCCTCAGAAAAGAAAACGGCTAATGGAGGGATTTCGGTGGATAATATCGCTTTGTGTAACAATGCCTGCTGAATCGGATTTAAAAACCCACGTACCGGAGTCTACAGTTTAGTGGCCGTTGTTATTGATTAGGATATAATACTGTACCTGAAACAGTATGCTGATGTTTTCCGGCCGTACAGTATACTGTACAATACTTTTTTTATATACAGTACAGTATACTGTGTAATAAACCCGAAAAAATAAAAACTATGCATTTATTCTACATGTATCACATATATTATGTGTCTTCTACTGTATACAGTGCCAGTACATACAGTACAGTACAGTTTGTGTCTTCTATTTTTTTTTAATACTCTTATACTGAGCATGCCTACAGTATACAGTGCAGTATGCCTCGACATTCTAGAAACACTGTAATTTGTTACAGTAGCAAAGGAGCAAATGGAACAATGTAAAACAAATCGACATGTTCTTTTTTTGGTGGAGTAAATGCAAAAACATTTATTTACAAATACTTTACAATGTAGAAACATTTTAAGTGCACAGCAATTCAAAACATCAACATGTGTATGGTTTACTGCTACATTTGTGAAAACATTTATGTCAGTCAGTATAGTTTACAGTCACATGTTTTAAAAACAATATTCTTTATTCATAAAATAAGCAAAACGCAACATCTCCTTTATTAAAGAACGACAAGTCAAAACATATACTGTACAGTGGGATGGTGTGCAAAACAGTCTGCACCAGTACAGTCCTTGAGGGCAGCAAACAGGGCGGGTTTTCAGGGTAACTTTTGAAAACCGTGCCTGTTTGCGGCCCCAAGGGACTGGAATTGTGTATGTCCTTTGTGTGTGGACAGCAAGTTAAAACATTTCTGTATAAATACAAGTAAAAAAAACACACAACAACATCTCCTTTATTTAAGTACAGCAGGTCAAAACATGTAGAGTACAATACAGTTCAGCACAACAGTATGGTCTTACAGAAAGTCCTCCACATTGTCCGTCCATGGCCTTACCTGTGATTACAAAAAAAAACTTTATTCATAAAATGCAGTATACAAACGAAACATCTCCTTTATTAAAGAAACATATAAAGTACAGTGGGATGGTGTGCAAAACTGTAAGTCAGACCTGCACCACTACAGTCCTCGAGGGCAGCAAACAGGGCAGGTTTTCAGGACAACCTTGAAAACCGTGCTTGTTTGCGGCCCCCAGGGACTGGAATTGTGTAGGTCCTGTGTGTGTGGACAGCAAGTTAAAACATTTCTGTATAAATACAAGTAAAAAAAACACACAACAACATCTCCTTTATGTAAGTACAGCAGGTCAAATCATGTAGAGTACAATAAAGTTCAGCGCAACAGTATGGTCTTACAGAAAGTCCTCCGCATTGTCCGTCAATGGCCGATTCCTTGCATGGCGCAAAACGCCATTAATGCAGTCTCGAACGCCTTTCATTACACGATCTGTAATTGGATAAAAGCACCGCATTTCATAACGAATGTTCCCTCTTAAATTGGCAGGAAGCGCCTTTTTCACGCGATTTCCGTCGTAGTTCACTTTGAAGGCCCAGTCGCAGTACAACGAGTAGGGAACATGGTGCTTAAAAAGTAACAAGGCATACTTGTGGGGTGCACCAGCACTCTTCACCCTATACTTCTCCCTGAGCGCCGGTGGCAGATCGCACAGGGTGATGTCGGGCACCGTATCGATGCGAGCGACTGTAGGTCTTTTGGGAGCGGGTGTGCTTGAGGCGACGGGCCATGGTAGGTTGTCTGGGACGAAGCTTTCCTCCGGTCTTGGTCGCCGTGTTGTCTCCTGGCGTGGTCTTGACGGGGTTGTCATGTCCTCCTCAACGGCATACATGTACACTACATCTTCTGGTGGAGGGGGTGCGCTTGGTGATGGAAGGGGGTCGAAGGTCCCATTCATCACATCCATGTCACCCCCCTGCTCCAGCGTCGGGGAAACAGGGGCATTAACACCGAGCAAATAATGTATGCCCGCTATGTCAGCCTCTATCTTCTACATCCGTCAATCCATCCGTTGATCCATATGTTGCATCCGTTGATTCATATCTAGCATCCGTTGATCCATATGTATCATCCGTTTATCCATTTGTACCATCCGTTGCTCCACATTTAGTATTGTCTCCAGAAGCAGATCTATCTTTGCTAGCACAATAGAGTTCCCGGGGAGATCCACACTTATCCCATTCAGCATCCGGTCTAACGAGCTGCTTCTTGTGCATGGCGTGTGACCATCTGGGTGGATGGGTGCAACGGAGGATGAGATGGGGGTTCCATGGAGAGAAGCGGCAGCGATGTCAAAGAAGAGTGGAGGAGGTTACCTGTGGATATCCGGTAGAGTAGAAGCGGCAGCGTCCTCGAAAAGGGATGCAGAAAGTGACCTTTGGATTTCCGGGCGAGAAGCAGAGTCATCTAAGTGCAAAGGAGAAAGTGACCCGTGGATTTCAGAGGCAGCGTCGTCGGATAGAACTGGAGAAGATGGCCGGGGGGTTTCCGGGAGGGCGGCGGCATCGTCAAGGACGAGGTGTGGAGAAGACGGGCTGAAGATTTCCGGGACAGCGGCGGCAGAGTCGTCGAAACGTATGTGAGGAAGTGGTCTGCGGGTTTGATGGATTGGCTGCCAATCGTTTTGCGTCGAGAGTACATCACCGTATATCTTCTTGACATAATAAGGCTGACGTCTATGAAAACCCTTAGCCTTTGGGGTCAGCAGAAGGTTTTCTTCATTGGCCTTAGCCTGTCGCTTTTGCCTTGGCATGGAAACGGCAACCGCCTTTCGTTTTTTCTGCTTGACAGGCACGGCAGAGTAGAATCGGGGTTGCTCCATGGAAGCAGGTGGCACAATGCAGTATCTGGACAAGGGCAAGTTCAGATAAAGATCATCGAGTGGTGGGCTATGCAAAGTGTGTAACCTTTTATGCATGGCGACCAGGTACAGGTGTTGAAAGTTGGCATACTCTAATGTGAGTCATTAACGTATAAATACACCATCCATTTTGTGGATTCACTGCACATTGAATACACATCGACTAAACATCGAATATACATTCTTGTGTTTGTATTTCTTTCTACTCGCAGCAATGCCTGTTAAAAAGATTTCCAAGGAGCTCAGCATGCGAATTAAGAAGATGTACACGAGCGGACACCGATTTGCTGCAATCCAACGCTGGTTAGCTACTTCTGGCATCGTTGTGCCAGCAACCACCATGAGCTATCATGCACACGGAAAAAACAGAGACCGCAAAAGGGCACCAAGGGTAACTAACGCGTAAGTATATTTATACAACTTAAAAATAAAATTAATTTTTATTTAAATTTAATATTTTGGTTATTTCTGTTGATTTATATTACAACAGTATATATATTTTGTATATTTATATTTATATCAGTACAGTATATATTTTTGGTATATTTATATTTATATCAGTACAGTATACAGTATATATTTTGTATATTTATATTTATATTACAACAGTATATATATTTTGTATATTTATATTTAAATCAGTACAGTATATATATTTTGTATATTTATATCAGTACAGTATACAGTATATATTTTGTATATTTATATTTATATTACAACAGTATATATATTTTGTATATTTATATTTATATTACAACAGTATATATATTTTGTATATTTATATTACAACAGTATATATATTTTGTATATTTATATATAAATTTTATATTGCTGCATATTAATAAAACAATATATTTTCTTTACATTGTAGGGAGACAACTCTTCTGGTGGACAAAATAAGTGAGGAGAATGATGAGAAGAGTGCATTAAGGGTCAAAAACACTCTGCAGGAAAAGCACAATCTGACTGTATCCGAGAGCAGCATAAAGAAGATGAGACGCAGCATTGAATGGAAATATGGATGTGTGAGGTTAGTACTGGACAGTACAGGAGGTAAAAGTGTTGTTTAGGAAACTGTACTGTACCGCTAAAATTATTTATTCCTTGTCATTACAGAGCGTACCCCATGATACGGGACGCAAACAAAATCAAAAGAGTGGTCCAGGCCCAGGCATGGATCGACAGTCGGGAGACTTTCCAGGATTGCATCTTCACTGATGAGTCTACTGTGTCGCTGGAGAGATTTGCAAGCTTTGCATTCCACAAAAAAGGACGCATATCTTTGAAGCCGCGGCCAAAACACCCCGTGAAGCTGCATGTGTGGGGTGCCATCTCTAGGCGTGGACCAGGATGCATTGTCATCTTTGAAGGTAAAATATATCAAATATAATGTAGCCTTACGCACTGTACTTTACTAGTGTAACTTTAATGTATGCACTGTACTGTACTACTGTGCAGTTTTTTGAGCACTTTTCTTTTCCTGCTGCAGGAAAAATGACTAAAGCTTTCTTCCAAGACAACATTGTCCCTGAGATAGTGCAATATATCACACGCGAGTTCCTGGATGGTCACGGCTTCTACCAGGACAACGATCCGAAGCACACCGTGTCAACAGCGCATATCCTTGAGCGCGGTATAAACTGGGTGAAGACGCCAGCGGAGTAAGTGCAGTAGACCGTGTCTCATTTATTTCCCCACTGTTTCTACTGTGTACTGTATCTCTTAAAATAATTGTCCTTTTTTTCCAATGACAGATCGCCAGACTTCAATCTGATCTAAATGGTCTGGCATCAGCTGAAGGACCATATCCGGAAAGTAGCGAAACCCTCCAAAAAGGACGAGTTGTTGAAAGGCATAATGAGTTTTTGGAACGATGTACTCACCGTGGAACGCTGCAATAAATATATAGACCATATTGCGACTGTGTTGCCCATTGTGATCGCACGTAATGGGCAAGCATCAGGAAAGTAGTACTGTGCAGTAGTATTGTAAGTACAGTATGATACAGGTAAGTATGGCACAGATTTTTTCTTTCCCAATAGTCAGAGTAATCAGTACAGTAGTTACAGTTTTTTCTTTACAGAGAGAGCAGCACCAGCCATCAGGTAACATACAGTTGTATTTAACAGTAGTCAGAGTATACAGTACAGTAGTTCCAGTAGACTAGTTTGACAGTAGTACAGTAACTGCCTACAAACTGGTCATTTTTTTCTTTTCAGAGAAAGCAGCACCAGCCATCTAAAGTAGTACTACATATCACACAATGCCATAATACAGTACGCACATACATTAACTGCACTAATTTTTTGTTTTCTTGTCTTTTCAGGAAAAAAGGGTGGCCTGTGGAGAGGTGAGGTGTTGTGTCCAGTCTAATCTGTTTGTACAGTCAAATGTTCAGTATATACACTGGCGACACACTTTATTTGAGCTCGGCTAGTCCCGCGAATTCGGGTATACTCGGGTGTATTGAGGTTTGTGACTGTTTTCTGCCCGAGTGCATTGCGTTATTTTCCCGGCAGGGATTGAAGCATTTTATTCCGGCTAGCTACAAAACTGCAATGCCGTGTAAAAACACATGAGGGCGCTTGCGAGCTGTTCTCTTGAAGCCGTCCCCTATAGTGAATTGTAATGCAGTATATATACTGTATATATATATACTGTATAACAACAGCCCCTATAACCCCTAACATACAGTACTGTACACATACAGTACTGTATATGCATATACTGGGGGCGAGATGTGTTTGCAGCAGAGAGAGATCCGCTGCTCTCTCTGCGCAAACAGCGACACATTAAAAATTATTTTAAATACATTTTTATTTATAGTGTAGATGTGCAGGGGGTCTCGGGAGCTGAACCGCGTTGGTTTCAGGTCGGGGGACCCCCTGCCCCCGAGAAACAGACCTCTTTATGAGGTGCCGGTATCCCTCTGCGTTTAAAGGTCCCGATCACGTGATCGCGGTCTGTTAAACCAAGTAGAGTGGCCTGTATCTCGGGGGGCAGGGGGTCCACCGACCTGAAACCAACTCGGTTCAGCTCCAGAGACCCTCTGCACATGTACAGTATAAATAAAACACATACAGTATATACAGTAAATAAACACTCGTTCTTTACCTTAGCGGCTATGCGCTATGGTAAAGAAGCAGCATTTCTGTATTTTTAATAATATTGTACAGTGAGCAGGGGGTTCCCTGAGCCAGAAATCTAAACTCAGGGGACCCCCTGCTCCTGCACAATATTATTAAAAGTACAGAAATGCTGCTTCATTGCCATAGCGTATAGCCGCTAAGGCAATGAAGGGGTTAACCCACCGTGCCTGCTTTATTGTGGGTAGCGGGGGTGGGTGAAGGGGGTATTTTGCCCTTGCTGTGAGTTTAGGACTTGCGGGGGGGTTGCGGGTGCACTTAACCCCTTCACGATCGTAGCAGTTAATACCGCTACGGTCATGAAGGGGTTAACCAATCCCGCTACCCCCCGCAAGCCCAAAACAAGCACCGTTGGGGCTAATACCCCCTTCACCCCCCCCCCCACTACCCACAATAAAAAATAATCACACAGCATCCCCGCAATACATAAATAAATAAATAAATAAATACAAATAAATACATTTGAAATACATTTTTATTTATAGTGCAGATGTGCAGGGGGTCTCGGGAGCTGAACCGCACTGGTTTCAGGTCGGGGGACCCCCTGCCCCCTGAGATACAGCCCCCTTTATGAGGTGCCGGTATCCCTCTGCGTTTAAAGGCCCCGATCACGTGATCGCGGCCTGTTAAACCAAGCAGAGGGATACCGGCACCCCCAAAAGGGGTCTGTATCTCGGGGGGCAGGGGGTCCCCAGACCTGAAACCAGTGAGATTCTGCTCTGGAGACCCTCTGCACATCTACACTATCAATAAAAATGTATTTTAAATGTATTTATTTATATTCATTTATTTATTTATTTATTTAGATTTATTTATTAATTGTGCTGCTGCTGCAAGTCCTAAACTCACACCAAGGGCCAAAAAAAACCCTCACCCCCAATAAAAAAAATTCACGCACAGCAGCCCCACAATTAATAAATAAATCTAAATAAATAAATAAATACATGAAGAGAAATAAATATATACTGTATATATATATACTGGATATATATACAGTATATATATATATAATAACAATCCCTATACATGTACAGTATATACTGTGTATATATATACTGTGTATATATATATATATATATATATATATGTATATATATATATAGATAGATGTATATATGTATACAGTATATATACACACATGATGAACCAATATACAAATACATGTAGAATGGTTATCAAAATCATACTGTCCTACAGATAACGCTTCTCTATACAGACAATAATAATAATCCATTTAATAATCCTAACTGATTTTACAATATAAAACATAACATTCCAATCCACACAGTACATTGCATTTACATTGTATAAATGATGCATAAAATCTATGCACCATATACATTCTGCAAATGAATGTTAACAATATAATTGCAAGCTACTCTACCAGTAAATACAAACACTTCCAAACAAGTCAACTATTTTAACCAATCAAGTAAACCAAAATCAATATATACTGTAAGTACAAACCAGAAAACACAATTTAAAACCAAAGCTAACCCTAACAATACCAAGGATTACATCTATCTAATTGTAAAAACCTTATACTTTATACACAGCATTGCAATGTACATGATGAACAATACAGTACATTCCCTGTATCTCCCTGCCTTCAGTGTAATCTGTTTAAAGCCCCCTCCCCCCTAATGTTTCTGTTAAACAGATTACACTGAAGGGAGAGAGATGTAAAGGCCTAAAGCCCCCTCCCCTAATGTTTCTGTTAAACAGATTACACTGAAGGGAGAGAGATGTAAAGGCCTAAAGCCCCCTCCCCCTAATGTTTCTGTTAAACAGATTACACTGAAGGGAGAGAGATTTTACAGAAACACACATTAGGGGGGAGGGGGCTTTAAACAGATTACACTGAAGGCAGAGAGATGTTTCTGTTACCAGTAAATCTCCCTCCCTGCTGTCAGTGCAGTGTATGTAAATGTGGGGAGGGGGGGGGACCCAATGTGCATACTGTGAGGTCTAACCACCCTCACCCCCTACCCACATACCGTTACCCCCCCCCATCCTGGCCATGGCCCCTCCGCTTCTGCAAAACAGACACAAAAATTAAAACATACAGTACAAAGTAATGTCCCCTAACCTATTAATCACCATAGCGGTTATTAACCGCCACAGTCATGAAGGGGTTAACCCAAGTTCACCCACCACTCGGGATGCCTACATACCCTCCCACACTAACCCCCCCCCGTGAGGCCTAACCACCCAGTCAGTACCCACAAGGGAGGCCTACCCACATACCGTTGGGGAAGCACCCCAACCCCAGTACCCACACTAAAAACAGTACAATGACCCACAATAAACAGCATTATATTTATTAAATACATTACCCACCCCCTGTGCCCCCCCCATAAAAACAAGATTTATCCTTTTACATACAGGGTTCATAACGCAGCCCCACGCTAGTCCCCGGTGGGCTGGCAGGGCACCTGGACAGACCTACAGTTTACCAGCAGCATTCCACAGGTTCTGGAGGCCTGCTGGTGGATCCTGCCAGCACCATGGCCCTCAGGTGGTCTCCTTGGGTCACCGTGGGCCACAATTGGGTCCCCACGGTAGTCCCAAGGATGTCTGGGAGCCCCGGGTCAAACCCACAGGTGTCTGCGGGGCCTCGGGTGGTTCCCATGGGGGTCTGGGGAACTCACGGGTGCTCACTACGGGTCCGCGGTGCCCCCACAGAAGTGGGACCACACATCATCATCCCCGCACCTACGGGTCGGAGGTGCCCCCACAGAAGTGGGACCACACATCGTCATGCCCGCAGACTACGGGTCGGAGGTGCCCCCACAGAAGTGGGACCACACACCGTCATCCCCGCATGTGTCACCCATGGAACCACCAGCCTGCTACCCTTTAGGATACCCGAGGATACCCACAGGTGGTCTCCATAGGCCCCACGCAAAACCACGGAATCAAACCCTGAATGTAAAAAAAATAAACCTGGCCTATACATTCAATACATACACCCTCCCCCCAACACCTACAGTACAATAATGTGCAAAATAATTATTATCCAGATATGGATAATAGATTAATTGCCCATTATTAAAAACATTAACTAGCATATACAAATAAATAAAGTACTACTGACCTCATCAATACGAAGTGTCCGTTGCCAGCAAAATCCTTGTCTTGTCCACAACATACATAGCAAATACAAAGCCAATACATTGCAATTACATTCAGATATCAATTAACCCCTTAAACACCTTATCAGATAATAACCGCAAAGGTGATTAAGGGGTTAAGCCACACAGGCCCGATACCCACCCTTCACCCATGAATTTGTACTGTGGCTTCATCATGCAACTATATATATATATATATATACTGTATATATATACAGAGAGACAGAGAGAGAGATATATATAGTATATATATATATATATATATATATATATATATATATATATATATATATATATATATATATATATAATATATATATACACACGTTATATACACACCCATGATAAACCAATATACAGTACAAATAAATGTAGAAGGGTTATCAAAAGCATACTGCCCTACAACCAAGTAAACAAAAATCAAAAGCCAATACATTGCAATTACATTCAGATATCAATTAACCCCTTAAACACCTTATCAGATAATAAACGCAAAGGTGATTAAGGGGTTAAGCCACACAGGCCCGATACCCACCCTTCACCCATGAATTTGTACTGTGGCTTCATCATGCAACTATATATATATATATACTGTATATATATACAGAGAGACAGAGAGAAAGAGAGAGAGAGACAGAGAGATATATATACAGTATATTTATATATATATATATATACACACGTTATATACACACCCATGATAAACCAATATACAGTACAAATAAATGTAGAAGGGTTATCAAAAGCACTGTCCTACAACCAAACACTTCTCCATACATACACACTAAATTAAAATCAATTTCCTTTAATATTCATAACTGATCTCTCAATCTAAATTATCACTAAACCTCTGAAAAGCCATTTAAACAACTTACATACATTCCAATATAAATGATGCCTAAATATCTATGCACCATATACATTCTGCAAGTAAACAAAACTCAATTAGCAATCATTATTTACATCCCTAAACAATTCACACTAGATCCCGAACAATAAAACCATTAACAAATTCACGCCTAGAGCAGAACAATTAAGCCTTTGAAAAAATATAAGTACCGACAAAAATACAACCTTTACAAACCAAGCCTATCCCTGACCTTCCTCAAACACACAATACAATACCAATGAATACATCTATCTAATTTTAAAATACTTTAAACTCACAATAAAGCATACTGTAGCAGCATACACAAAATAATTTAAAACACATCTAATCCAGCTTTTAAAACAACATCATTTCTTACCCTGTACTGTACTGTATGTATATATCTCTCTAGACATATATACATACATACATACAGTGGCAAGAAATGATATACTGTACCACAAAAAAAAAAATACACATGTTTAAAAACCATTTGATAAAATTAACAAGTTAAATAAAATACATTTCTTTACTGTAGTTCACTTACCATTACTTGCCCCCACCGACTCCCGTTGCGCAGCTTACTCACGAACCAATCCACGATCAGGAACCCATAAAATAGTAAACCAGAAAATAATAAACATTAAACTAAAAATCCAAACCAATCCACGGGTCTTCTATCTGTAATCCATCTTCATCTGTGTTCTTCTTTCTTCTATCTCCTTCCAGCGGGGCGGGGAGGGGTCTTCTCCCCATCTGCGGCCATGCCCTGGTCTTCTTTCTTTCCCGGAGGTCCTTCCTCCGCGGCGTCTGGCTTCAAAATGAGACGACATAGGCTTTTAAAGGCCTATGACATCACATTTTGCGTCATGGTTCCCACGGTCCTGATTGGACCGTGAAAACCATGTGTTTTGGCCGACAAAAAAAAAAATGATGACATCAAATGATCACATGGTATGGTAGCCAATCAGAGCATGGGAACTCCATCCCTACTCTGATTGGCTACCATACCATGTGAGCGCGGCCATGTGCCTTTTCATGACGTCATCTTAAAGGCAATTGAAGCAAAGCCATTCTGATTGGCTGTGCTTTCATTCCCTTTAAGTGACGTCATCATTTTTTTTTTGTCGGACAAAACACATGGTTTTCACGGTCCAATCAGGACCGTGGGAACCATGACGCAAAATGTGACGTCATAGGCCTTTAAAAGCCTATGTCGTCTCATTTTGAAGCCAGACGCCGCGGAGGAAGGACCTCCGGGAAAGAAAGAAGACCAGGGCGTGGCCGCAGACGGGGAGAAGACCCCGCCCCGCTGGAAGGAGATAGAAGAAAGAAGAACACAGATGAAGATGGATTACAGATAGAAGACCCGTGGATTGGTTTGGATTTTTAGTTTAATGTTTATTATTTTCTGGTTTATTATTTTATGGGTTCCTGATCGTGGATTGGTTCGTGAGTAAGCTGCACAAAGGGAGTCGGTGGGGACAAGTAATGGTAAGTGAACTACAGTAAAGAAATGTATTTTATTTAACTTGTTAATTTTTTCAAAAGGTTTTTTAAACAAACATGTGTATTTTTTTTTTTGTGGTATTACATTTCTTGCCACTGTATGTATGTATGTATATATGTCTAGAGAGATATATACATACAGTACAGTACAGGGTAAGAAATGATGTTGTTTTAAAAGCTGGATTAGATGTGTTTTAAATTATTTTGTGTATGCTGCTACAGTATGCTTTATTGTGAGTTTAAAGTATTTTAAAATTAGATAGATGTATTCATTGGTATTGTATTGTGTGTTTGAGGAAGGTCAGGGATAGGCTTGGTTTGTAAAGGTTGTATTTTTGTCGGTACTTATATTTTTTCAAAGGCTTAATTGTTCTGCTCTAGGCGTGAATTTGTTAATGGTTTTATTGTTCGGGATCTAGTGTGAATTGTTTAGGGATGTAAATAATGATTGCTAATTGAGTTTTGTTCACTTGCAGAATGTATATGGTGCATAGATATTTAGGCATAATTTATATTGGAATGTATGTAAGTTGTTTAAATGGCTTTTCAGAGGTTTAGTGATGATTTAGATTGAGAGATCAGTTATGAATATTAAAGGAAATTGATTTTAATTTAGTGTGTATGTATGGAGAAGTGTTTGGTTGTAGGACAGTGCTTTTGATAACCCTTCTACATTTATTTGTACTGTATATTGGTTTATCATGGGTGTGTATATAACGTGTGTATATATATATATATATATATATATATATATACTGTATATATATCTCTCTCTCTCTCTCTGTCTCGCTGTATATATATATACAGTATATATATATATATATATATATATATATATATATATATATATATATATATATATATAGTTGCATGATGAAGCCACAGTACAAATTCATGGGTGAAGGGTGGGTATCGGGCCTGTGTGGCTTAACCCCTTAATCACCATTGTGGTTATTATCTGATAAGGTGTTTAAGGGGTTAATTGATATCTGAATGTAATTGCAATGTATTGGCTTTTGATTTTTGTTTACTTGGTTGTAGGGCAGTATGCTTTTGATAACCCTTCTACATTTATTTGTACTGTATATTAGTTTATCATGGGTGTGTATATAACGTGTGTATGTATATATATATATATATATATATATATATATATATATATATATACTGTATATATCTCTCTCTCTGTCTCTCTGTGTATATATACAGTATATATATATATATATAGTTGCATGATGAAGCCACAGTACAAATTCATGGGTGAAGGGTGGGTATCGGGCCTGTGTGGCTTAACCCCTTAATCACCTTTGCGGTTATTATCTGATAAGGTGTTTAAGGGGTTAATTGATATCTGGATGTAATTGCAATGTATTGGCTTTGTATTTGCTATGTATGTTGTGGACAAGACAAGGATTTTGCTGGCAACGGACACTTCGTATTGATGAGGTCAGTAGTACTTTATTTATTTGTATATGCTAGTTAATGTTTTTAATAATGGGCAATTAATCTATTATCCATATCTGTATAATAGTTATTTTGCACATTATTGTACTGTAGGTGTTGGGGGGGAGTGTGTATGTATTGAATGTATAGGCCAGGTTTATTTTTTTTACATTCAGGGTTTGATTCCGTGGTTTTGCGTGGGGCCTATGGAGACCACCTGTGGGTATCCTCGGGTATCCTAAAGGGTAGCAGGCTGGTGGTTCCACGGGTGACACATCCGGGGATGACGATGTGTGGTCCCACTTCTGTGGGGGCACCTCCAACCCGTAGTCTGCGGGCATGACGATGTGTGGTCCCACTTCTGTGGGGGCACCTCCGACCCGTAGGTGCGGGGATGATGATGTGTGGTCCCACTTCTGTGGGGGCACCGCGGACCCGTAGTGAGCACCCGTGAGTTCCCCAGACCCCCATGGGAACCACCCGAGGCCCCGCAGACACCTGTGGGTTTGACCCGGTGCTCCCAGACATCCTTGGGCCTACCGTGGGGACCCAATTGTGGCCCACGGTGACCCAAGGAGACCACCTGAGGGCCATTGTGCTGGCAGGATCCACCAGCAGGCCTCCAGAACCTGTGGAATGCTGCTGGTAAACTGTAGGTCTGTCCAGGTACCCTGCCAGCCCACCGGGGACTAGCGTGGGGCTGCGTTATGAACCATGTATGTAAAAGGATAAATCTTGTTTTTATGGGGGGGCACAGGGGGTGGGTAATGTATTTAATAAATATAATGCTGTTTATTGTGGGTCATTGTACTGTTTTTAGTGTGGGTACTGGGGTTGGGGTGTTTCCCCAACGGTATGTGGGTAGGCTTCCCTTGTGGGTACTGACTGGGTGGTTAGGCCTCACGGGGGGGGGGGGGTTAGTGTGGGAGGGTATGTAGGCATCCCGAGTGGTGGGTGAGGGTGGGTTAACCCCTTCATGACTGTAGCGGTTAATATCCGCTATGGTGATTAAGGGGTTAGGGGACATTACTTTGTACTGTATGTTTTAATTTTTGTGTCTGTTTTGCAGAAGTGGAGGGGCCATGGCCAGGATGGGGGGGGGGGTAACGGTATGTGGGTAGGGGGTGAGTGTGGTTAGACCTCACAGTATGCAGATTGGGTCATCCCCCCCTCCCCACATTTACATACACTGCACTGACAGCAGGGAGGGAGATTTACTGGTAACAGAAACATCTCTCTGCCTTCAGTGTAATCTGTTTAAAGCCCCCTCCCCCCTAATGTGTTTTTCTGTAAAATCTCTCTCCCTTCAGTGTAATCTGTTTAACAGAAACATTAGGGGGAGGGGGCTTTAGGCCTTTACATCTCTCTCCCTTCAGTGTAATCTGTTTAACAGAAACATTAGGGGGGAGGGGGCTTTAGGCCTTTACATCTCTCTCCCTTCAGTGTAATCTGTTTAACAGAAACATTAGGGGGGAGGGGGCTTTAGGCCCTTACATCTCTCTCCCTTCAGTGTAATCTGTTTAACAGAAAAATTAGGGGGGAGGGGGCTTTAAACAGATTACACTGAAGGCAGGGAGATACAGGGAATGTACTGTATTGTTCATCATGTACATTGCAATGCTGTGTATAAAGTATAAGGTTTTTTTTACAATTAGATAGATGTAATCCTTGGTATTGTAAGGGTTAGCTTTGGTTTTAAATTGTGTTTTCTGGTTTGTACTTACAGTATATATTGATTTTGGTTTACTTGATTGGTTAAAATAGTTGACTTGTTTGGAAGTGTTTGTATTTACTGGTAGAGTAGCTTGCAATTATATTGTTAACATTCATTTGCAGAATGTATATGGTGCATAGATTTTATGCATCATTTATACAATGTAAATGCAATGTACTGTGTGGATTGGAATGTTATGTTTTATATTGTAAAATCAGTTAGGATTATTAAATGGATTATTATTATTGTCTGTATAGAGAAGCGTTATCTGTAGGACAGTATGATTTTGATAACCATTCTACATGTATTTGTATATTGGTTCATCATGTGTGTATATATACTGTATACACACATACATATATATATATATATATATATATATATATATATATATATATATATATATATATATATATATATATATATATATATATATATATATACATACAGTATATATATATACACAGTATATACTGTATATGTATAGGGATTGTTATTATATATATACTGTATATATATCCAGTATATAAATACAGTATATATTTATTTCTCTTCATGTATTTATTTATTTATTTAGATTTATTTTTAATTGTGGGGCTGCTGTGTGTGTGTATTTTTTTTATTGTGGGTAGCGGGGGTGGGTGAATGGGGTATTAGCCCCAACGGTGCTTGTTTAGGGCTTGCGGGGGGTAGCGGGAGGGCTTAACCCCTTCATGACCGTAGCGGTATTAACTGCTACGGTCGTGAAGGGGTTAAGTGCACCCGCAACCCCCCCCGCAAGTCCTAAACTCACACCAAGGGCCAAATACCCCCCTCACCCATCCCCACTACACACAATAAAGCGGGCACGGTGGGTTAACCCCTTCATTGCCTTAGCGGCTATCCGCTATGGTAATGAAGCAGCATTTCTGTATTTTTAATAATATTGAGCAGGAGCAGGGGGGTCCCTGAGCATTCATTTCTGGCTCAGGGAACCCCCTGCTCACTGTACAATATTATTAAAATACAGAAATGCTGCTTCTTTACCATAGCGCATAGCCGCTAAGGTAAAGAACGAGTGTTTATTTATACTATATACTGTATGTGTTTTATTGATACTGTACATGTGCAGAGGGTCTCCAGAGCAGAACCGCACTGGTTTCAGGTCTGGGGACCCCCTGCTCCCCGAGATACAGGCCCCTTTAGGGGGTGCCGGTATCCCTCTGCTCTGCTTGGTTTACAGGCCCCTATCACGTGGTCGGGCCCTTTAAACCAAGCAGAGGGATTCCGGCACCCCCTAAAGGGGGCTGTATGTCGGGGAGCAGGGGGTTCCCAGACCTGAAACCAACGTGGTTCAGCTCCGTAGACCCCCTGCACATCAACACTATCAATAAAAATGTATTTCAAATGTATTTATTGTCATTTATTTATTTAGATTTATTTATTTATTTTTTGGCGGCTGCTGTGTGTGTGTATTTTTTTTATTGTGGGTAGCGGGGGTGGGTGAATGGGGTATTAGCCCCAACGGTGCTTGTTTAGGGCTTGCGGGGGGGTAGCGGGAGGGCTTAACCCCTTCATGACCGTAGCGGTATTAACTGCTACGGTCGTGAAGGGGTTAAGTGCACCCGCAACCCCCCCGCAAGTCCTAAACTCACACCAAGGGCCAAATACCCCCCTCACCCATCCCCACTACACACAATAAAGCGGGCATGGTGGGTTAACCCCTTCATTGCCTTAGCGGCTGTCCGCTATGGTAATGAAGCAGCATTTCTGTCTTTTTAATAATATTGAGCAGGAGCAGGGGATGGTCCCTGAGCCTTAATTTCTGGCTCAGGGAACCCCCTGCTCACTGTACAATATTATTAAAATACAGAAATGCTGCTTCTTTACCATAGCGCATAACCGCTAAGGTAAAGAACGAGTGTTTATTTATACTGTATACTGTATGTGTTTTATTGATACTGTACATGTGCAGAGGGTCTCCAGAGCAGAACCGCACTGGTTTCAGGTCTGGGGACCCCCTGCTCCCCGAGATACAGGCCCCTTTAGGGGGTGCCGGTATGCCTCTGCTCTGCTTGGTTTACAGGCCGCGATCACGTGGTCGGGCCCTTTAAACCAAGCAGAGGGATACCAGCACCCCCTAAAGGGGGCTGTATCTCGGGGAGCAGGGGGTTCCCAGACCTGAAACCAACGCGGTTCAGCTCCGGAGACCCCCTGCACATCTACACTATCAATAAAAATGTATTTCAAATGTATTTATTGTCATTTATTTATTTAGATTTATTTATTTATTTTTTGGCGGCTGCTGTGTGTGTGTATTTTTTTTATTGTGGGTAGCGGGGGTGGGTGAATGGGGTATTAGCCCCAACGGTGCTTGTTTAGGGCTTGCGGGGAGGTAGCGGGAGGGCTTAACCCCTTCATGACCGTAGCGGTATTAACTGCTACGGTCGTGAAGGGGTTAAGTGCACCCGCAACCCCCCCGCAAGTCCTAAACTCACACCAAGGGCCAAATACCCCCCTCACCCATCCCCACTACACACAATAAAGCGGGCACGGTGGGTTAACCCCTTCATTGCCTTAGCGGCTATCCGCTATGGTAATGAAGCAGCATTTCTGTATTTTTAATAATATTGAGCAGGAGCAGGGGGGGTCCCTGAGCATTCATTTCTGGCTCAGGGAACCCCCTGCTCACTGTACAATATTATTAAAATACAGAAATGCTGCTTCTTTACCATAGCGCATAGCCGCTAAGGTAAAGAACGAGTGTTTATTTATACTGTATACTGTATGTGTTTTATTGATACTGTACATGTGCAGAGGGTCTCCAGAGCAGAACCGCACTGGTTTCAGGTTTGGGGACCCCCTGCTCCCCGAGATACAGGCCCCTTTAGGGGGTGCCGGTATCCCTCTGCTCTGCTTGGTTTACAGGCCGCGATCACGTGGTCGGGCCCTTTAAACCAAGCAGAGGGATACCGGCACCACCTAAAGGGGGCTGTATCTCGGGGAGCAGGGGGTTCCCAGACCTGAAACCAACGCGGTTCAGATCCAGAGACCCCCTGCACATCTACTCTATCAATAAAAATGTATTTCAATTAATTTTTAATGTGCGGATGTTTGCACAGAGAGAGAGCAGCGGATCTCTCTCTGCTGCAAACACATCTCGCCCCCGCCACCCATACAGTAGTATCATTTATGTATGTGCATATACAGTACTGTATGTGTACAGTACTGTATGTTAGGGCTTATAGGGGTTGTTGTTATACAGTATATATATATATATATATATATATATATATATACTGTGTATATACAGTACTGTATATATATACTGCATTACAATTCATGCCATCTGGTGGACACGCTAAGCATTGCAGCCTATTAAATCCTGATCATTATCATTTAACAGATCAGGCCCCCGTCAGCCAGGCATGAAGCCGTGGCTGGGAAGGCAAACGCAACGCGGCTTGTCAGAGGTGAGGAGCGGCGCATTCCAGGTATCTGCCAGGTACAGGGAAAAGGGAGACCAAAAAGCGCACCAGCTTCCTGCTCCGTTTGTGCTGGTGCGCTTTTTGGTCTCCCTTTTCCCTGTATTGCATTGAGTAGCTGCACAGCCTGCCTGCCTGCCCTACCAGGATGTGAGTATTTGCATATTTTTCAGGGGAACCTGCCAATGAGACATATGGTGAGTGGGTTGCACCACACACCACCTGTTTTCAGGAGGATAGTACCCATTATATGACACAATAGGTACTATATCAATTGTTAGTACCCTGGTACAGTGGTCTGGCTTATTATCATTTTGAGATATACCTGCATTTGAGCGCTTCAGCTATTTTCCACATCTGCCAGGTACAAACTGGGCATTTGCTCGAAAGTGTGTCGCAGCAGTAAACAGCAGTATTGATGTACACAAAACCTCTCCTCTCTCAATGAACTACTGTACTGTACACGGAATGAGGAACAAGATAACGACGGAAAAAATAATATTACAATGTACAATATACTGTATATATACAGTTAGGTCCGGAAATAATTGGACACTGATACAAGTTTTGTTATTTCGGCTGTGTACCAAAATAAATTAAAATTACAGTTAAATAATGAATATGGGTTTAAAGTGCAGACTATCAGCTTTAATTTGAGGGTATTCACATCCAAATTGGAGGAAAGGTTTAGGAATTAAATCTCTTTAATATGTAGCTCCCTCTTTTTCAAGGGACCAAAAGTAATTGGACAATTCACTAAAAAGCTGTTTCATGGACAGGTGTGGGCTATTCCTTCGTTATTTCATCATCAATTAAACAGGTAAAAGGTCTAGAGTTGATTCCAGGTATGGCATTTGCATTTGGAAGCTGTAACTGTGAATCCACAACATGCGGTCAAAGGAGCTCTCAATGCAAGTGAAACAGGGCATCCTTAGGCTGCCAAAAAAAAGAAAATCCATCAGAGAGATAGCAGGAACATTGGGAGTGGCCAAGTCAACAATTTAGTACATTCTCAGAATAAAAGAACGCACTGGTGAGCTATGCAACATAAAAAGGCCTGGACGTCCACAGAAGACAACAGTGGTGGATGATTATAGGATCCTTTCCATGGAAAGGAAAAACCCCTTCACAACATCCAGCCAAGTGAAGAACACTCTCCAGGAGGTATGCATATCATTATCCAAGTCTACCATAAAGAGAAGACTTCACAAGAGCAAATACAGATGGTTCACCACCATTCATAAGCCTCAAGAATAAAAAGGCAAGATTAGACTTTGCCAAACAATATTTTAAAAAGCCAGACCAGTTCTGGAACAGCATTCTTTGGACAGATGAAACTAAGATCAACCTGTACCAGAATGATGGGAAGAAAAAAGTATGGAGAAGGTTTGGAACGGCTCATGATCCGAAGCATACCATATCATCTATAAAAAAACAGTGGAGGCAGTGTGATGGCATGGGCATGCATGGATTACAATGGCACTGGGTCACTAGTGTTTATTGATGATGTGACAGAAGACAGAAGAAGACGGATGAATTCTGAAGTGTATAGGGATATTGTCTGCTCAGATTCAGCCAAATTCAGCGAAGTTGATTGGACGGCGCTTCACTTTACAGATGGACAATGACCCAAAACATACTGCAAAAGCAACCCAGGAGTTTTTTAAGGAAAATAAGTTGAATATTCTGCAATGGTCGAGTCAATCACCTGATCTCAACCCGATCGAGCATGCATTTCACTTGCCGAAGACAAAACTTAAGGTAGAAAGACCCACGAACAAACAACAACTGAAGACAGCTGCAGTAAAGGCCTGGCAAAGCATCACAAAGGAGAAAATCCAGTGTTTGGTTATGTCCATGCGTTCCAGACTTCAAGCAGTCATTGCCTGCAAAGGATTCTAGACAAAGTATTAAAAATGAACATTTTATTTATGATTGTGTTAATTTGTCCAATTACATTTGAGTCCCTGAAATAAGGGGACTGTGTATGAAAATGGTTACAATTCCTAAACGTTTCATACAATATTTTTGTTCAACCCCTTGAATTAAAGCTGAAAGCCTGCACTTCTATTGCATCTCGGTTGTTTCATTTCAAATCCATTGTAGTGGCGTACAGATCCAAAATGATGAAAATTGTGTCAGTGTCCAATTATTTCCGGACCTAACTGTATATATATATATATATATATACAGTATACATATGTTATACATTACAGTGTATATATATTATTACATAATATTCTTATAAATGTGCATAATTCATGTTTCTCCATGTTTTACAAATGTTTTCTAAATGTTTATCCAATTTCAATCTGCCAGAAGAACTTACTAAAGACTGCATTATGTATTATTCATGATTATTTTTATATTTGTATTTTTTGTTCCTGATGAAATAAAATAAATATTTATTCACATTCCTGGTAATCATAATTATTGACAACCACACCCCTCCCCCCACCCCCACAGTATAAGAATGAATGTCAAAACAACATGAATCAGTTAATGGTTTTTTTTACTCTCAATTCTCACAATGCTGTGCAAATCAGATTTACATTTCAAATTCGAGAAGGGATTTTCCAAAGCGTTACCATAAACAAAGCCTCAAAGGGTTGGGGGGGGGGGTTGGGTGAGTCATGTGCAGTAATCAGCTAGCTCCCATCTCAAAGAGGCTTAGAGTACATGCAGGTGCAGTGAGGCGATTGACGCTTGGCTAGGGACGGATTAAAAACACAATGACTAACTTCAGAAAATGAATGACTCTGTGGAGTTGTCTGTCGAATGACTCTGTGGAGAGGGGGGGTGGGTGACTCATGCGCATTAAGCAGCTAGCTCCCATCTCAAAGAGGCTTAGAGTACACGCAGGCGCAGTGAGGCGATTGACGCTCGGCTAGGGACGGATTAAAAACACAATGACTAACTTCAGAAAATGAATGACTCTGTGGAGGTGTCTGTCGAAAAGAGTTTGTGTGTGCGTGGGGTAGGGATGAAGGATTAGTTGTGCTGCAGTTCAAAAAAATTACATACTGTAGAGTACAGTAATTTCAAAAGGCAGTTCATCATAATAATTTGATCAATAAACCCCCAAATACAACCCCCAAATACAGTACATAAAAAGCAAGTCACTTTATCTCCCTGTGCCTCAGGCACCAAAAACATACAGTAGATTATGAGCTCCACGGGACAGGGAGGGACCTGTGCCTGCAAAATGTCTCTGGAAAGCGCTACGTATACTGTAATTTACAGCGCTATACAAAAACATGCTATTATTATTATTATAATATCAAGGTGATGCTCTGTGCAAATCAAATTCGAGAAGGGATTTTCCAAAACGTTGCCGTAAACAAAGCCTCAAAGCTCCCGTCTCAAAGAGAATTACACGCAGGCACAGTGAGGCTTTGTTCTGTACTGTAGCTCGGCTATGGACGGATTAAGAACACAATGGCAAGATTCAGAAAATTAACGACTCTGTGGAGAGGGGGGGTTGGGTGACTCATGCACAGTAAGCAGCTAAGCAGCTAAATAGCTCCCATCTGAAAAAGGATCACACACAGGCGCAGTGAGGCTTTGAAGCTCGGCTATGGACGGATAAAGAACACAATGGCAAGATTCAGAAAATTAACGACTCTGTGGAGAGAGGGGGGGTTGGGTGACTCATGCGCAGTAAGCAGCTAGCTCCCATCTCAAAGAAGCTTAGAGTACACGCAGGCGCAGTGAGGCGATTGACGCTCGGCTAGGGATGGATTAAAAACACCATGACTAACTTCAAAAAATGAATGACTCTGTGCAGGTGTCTCTCGAATGACTCTGTGGAGAGGGGGGGGGTGACTCATGCGCAGTAAGCAGCTAAGCAGCTAAATAGCTCCCATCTGAACAAGGATTTCACTCAGGCGCAGTAAGGCTTTGAAGCTCGGCTATGGACGGATTCCAAACACAATGGCAAGATTCCAAAAATTAAAGACAGCCGCATGAAGTTCAAAGCTAAAGACATTAAACAAAAAAAAAGGTTGCGCTAATCTAAGAAGGTGAAACCCGCAGCCTGTGATATAACTCTGACCCCCTAGGTCAGATGAGAGACTGGAAACAAATGTTATATCTATGGTGCTGGGTACATAACATAGAAATAGATATAAATGTCATACAACCAGTATAATGGTGAACTCCTCTGGTGCTCTTCCAATGAATGCAATAATTCATGCAAAAAAGATAAAGACAAACATAGCGTAATACAATCACTAACAATACATCAAACCCTACTAGACAGACTATAACACTAATAGACAAACATGTGCTGAGACACAAGACTGAAGTAAAATATCACATTTAATAAAACAGCATTTAAAAATTAAAGGTCACGTCTGCACAGCAGCCTCAGATGAAATGCCCGCTTACCAGACATACACAGATCACAATCAGTGGATAAATCGGAGAGTATCCCCTCTCATATGAACCACACCGCGTGTGCTGGCATCTGGCTGGAGCCCAGGGAGAATCCCCTGCCGTCTGTTGCGTCACGAACCTCCGCTCCCCACGTGCACCGGCTGGTGTGTATTTGGAAAGCCGCCAAGATTTCCTCAGGATGCACGTCAGGACCCACTACCGGTTGCTCTGATGTGTTGGGGGATCAGTGCACCGACCGCCGCAACCGGAGACCGCAGGCAAGGCTTCAGATAAGGCTCGATGGCGCAACAGGTATGGAGGCAACAACTGCACCGACGAAGACCACCCTACGCATTTCGGAAGACTGCGCTTCCTTCCTCAGGGGTAAACAAGTAGTTAGATAGATATAACATTTGTTTCAAAGCTAAAGACATACTTTAATTTCAAAAGGCAGTCCATCATAATAATACACCCCCAAATACAGTACGTAAAAAGCACACAAATCAACCATGTGCAGTCAAATGCACAGGGTCGTAGACAAAAGCTACAGTAAGATGGTTTTTGCAGGCTTGTGGAGAAAATAAAAAAATTACAATAAAATTTTTTTTTTTTTGGTCACTCACTCAGGCAAGCAAGCAGTGGTGGGCGAAGTTACAGGCGCATGCGCAGTAAATTCCTGCTGTCAAGCAGGAATGTGATTGAAATCAGACACACGTTCAAAGGAATGGTGTGGGAGAGATGTACTGCATTGCACAGAAGATAAGAAGTTGAAATACCCTGTAGTGCAGTTAATTATCCTGAGCGAGGGGAGAGCGCTGTATACTGTATGCAGAAATGTGACGCTGTTACAGTACTGTACACGCCAATGCGTTTCAACAATTTTCAAATGAGACATATTGTACAGCAGCACAGCACTGCAAATGCATGTATACTTTAAATATGCAAATTTACAATTACTGCGCGCGCGCACACACAGACTGTGTACTGACGTAGGTTGAACCGCAAAGGTATTAGACTTCCAAGACAACAGCTCGCAAACGCCCCCCTGAGTTTTTACACGGCATTGCAGTATTGCAGACAGCAAGAATAAAATACTAATATCACGAGCGCGAAAATAACGCAGTTCACTCCGTGCGAAAACGACACAAAAACGCACATAACCGGGATAATCTGAAAATCGCGGATCTAGCCGATTTAGACTAAAGGCGGTCGCCACTGTATATTCTTTATCACAGATAATATATGTGTAATCCTCCCTGCCCGGCTTGTAGGGAGATTAAATTGGAGTGTTACAGTTTACTATGGCTAGTGAGCGTTGGCGATGATATAGCAAGGTTGTGGAATAATGGGTGACAGTAACATTTGGCATGCAAGAGTCTTTTATTCAGGTCCAGGCATGAGGACCGCACACCACACATTAAACAACCTTGTATTGTTTCTTTATTTCTTTATTATTATTGATGCTTTATGTGCTTCCAGGAATGCCCACTCTTAACACTCAGAAGAAAGTATGGGGTCTATGCAGCAAGCGGCGAAAAAGCACTTTCGGCAGGGGTTTGAACTCGCCATATTTTTGGTGAGTTGCTCTCACGGTATGCATGGAGAACCGAATACATGCAAGAGCAACATTTCCAAACATGGCGAGAAACTGGTGGTGAGATGGTCTGCCTGCCGAGAAGGGCTCCCCTGGTGAGGTCTGTCTGCAGCAGAGAGATCCGCCTCTCACTCTGTGCAAATCTCGACGGAAGAAAAATATTTTTAAATAAAAAAAAATCATAGTGTAGATGTGCAGGGGGTCTCCGGAGCAGAACCGCGTTGATTTGAGGTCCGGGGACCCTGCTTCCTTTATGGGGTGTAGTAATTATACTACAGGCTGGCAGTGGCCCTCGGGTGTCCGGGGGTCCCCGCTTGCCTGCAGTACCAATTCTGTGCCCAAAAAAAAATAATTAAAAATATATAAATACTTTTAAATAAATACACACACCCCTCCCCCACACACAGACACAAAGAAGCAAAATACATTTAAGATACATCAAAACAAGCATTTGCAATACAAGCATTGATTGACCCTGTATGTATATATATCCATTTGGACATACATAAATACAGGGGCAATAAATGGGCATAAAAAACAATTCAATTACATTAAAAATACAAAACAACCATATATTGTCCCTGTAACTGTAACTGTATTTCTTTACTTTATTTATGCTGGTTAATGTGTTTAATAATGCGCAAATAATCTATTATCCATATCTGGATAACAGTTATTTTGCACATTACTATACTGTATGTGTTTGGTGGTAAGGGTGTTGGGGGTTCATTTATTTAAATGAAGGCCATGTTTTTTTTTTTTTCATTTAGGGTTGGTACCTTAGGTTGGTGGGGACCTATGAGACCACCTGAGGACCCCCAGTTCTACACCTTCGGTGAAGAACTGTGGCCCCACAGCTGTGGGGGCCCCGCGGACCCACAAAGACCAGCCGAGGGCCCCAGACCCCCGTGGGAACCACCTGAGGGAATACAGACCCCCATGGTAACACCCAAGGGTCCCCAGATACCTGTGGAGATGACCCAGGGACCCCCAGACACCCACAGGCCCACCATGGACCACATTGGGGCCCACGGTGACCCGCAGAGACCACCTGGAGGCCCACGGCACCTAGCGGGGACCACCCGGAGACCCCAGGCACCCCTGGGCACCTCCCCGGGGGCACTATGGGGTCTACAGACACCCGTCAGGACCACAGGGGACTACCGTAGGCCTGGGGTATTAAGCCTTTATGTAAAATAATAAATCATGTTTTTATGCGGGGGGCACATGGGGGGGGTGGGTGGGTTATGTATTGTTTATTAAATATGGTAATGTTTGTTGTGGGGCCTAAGAGGTGGGTAGTGGGGCTGTTCTGTGTATTGTTTTTATTGTGGGTAGTGGGGGGTGTGAAGGGAGTATTATCCCCAAGGATGGGTGGGTAGGCCTCCATGGTGGGTAGTGGGCGGGGGTGGTTAGGCCTCCCGGGTGAGTTGTGGGGAAGGGTGGGTTAACCCCTTAATTACTCTACCAGTTACTAACCGCTAAGGTGATTAAGGGATTAGGGGACATTAGATTGTCTATTTTTATTCTTGTGGGTTTTTTTGCAGCAACAGAGGGCAGGGACGGGGTGAGGATGAGGACAGCCTTCATCGTGGATGCCTGGCAGGGGTGAGTGCAAGATGTATTTCTTTTATTTCTGCTGCTTATTGTATTTTAAATGGGCAAATGCATTATTATCCATATGTGGATAATAGTAATTTTGCCCATTACTATACTGAATGTGTTAGGGTGCCGGGGGGAGGAGATGTTTTTATTTCAAAGTATTTATGTATTTTTTTGGGGGGGGGGCACAGAATTGGTACTGAAGGCAAGCAGGGATCCCCCGTCCCCCGCAGGGACCACCCAGGGCTACCGCCGGCCTGTAGTATAATTCCTGTGCATAAAAAAAAGTACACTAAGTTAGGGGGGTATAGGGGTTGTTGGAGGCACAGAGGGTGGGTGGTGTATTTGATATTATAATGTTTATGGATGGGTGTTTAGACCTTGGGGGTGGGTAGCGGGAGGGGTTAACCCCTTCATTACCATAGCGGAATTAACCACTAAGGTAATTAAGGGGGTTAAGTCCACCAGCAACCACCCCGCAAGGCCTAAACACCCACGAAGGGCCAAATACCCCCTTCACCCACGCCCGCTACCCACAAAAAGCCTGGCATGGGTGGTTAACCCCTTCATTGCCTTAGCGGTTAGCCGCTACGGTAATGAAGTGGGCTGTAAATACATTTTTCCTGCATCGGATGCATGCAGGGGGTCTCCGGTGCTGGTATTAATGATAATCAGCTCTGGAAAGCCCCAGCGTCAATCAGAGGCAGGAAAAGGGCCTGATTTTTTCTAAGTCCCGTCTCTCGCCGCACCACTCCGCTTCTCCCTACCCTCTTGCCATCTATTTGTGGCGGTACGATTTGGAGAGGAATTCTCAATTCTAGAGCGGCGAGAAGCAGCAAAAAGCTTATCGGGGCTGCAAGAATTCAGCGAGTTTGAAAAAAAGTGTTGAACAGTGCCGAAAACTGCCTTTACATCGCGCGACTCTCGGAAAAAAAATTCAGCATAAAAAATGCGGCGATTTTTGCGCTTCTCACCAGCTTCTCTGGGCTTACTGAATCGCAGCAGGCATTTTTTGCGAGAAACTGGCAAAACGTGCCTTTTCGCCATTTACTGCATAGACCCCTATATCTCTAAGTAACTTAACTGTTCTGAGACATCTTTTTATTTTCGTATTTTATATTGTACTACCTTAATCTTCTTCTGCGATCCTGATATAACCAGGGTACTGTCCCTATCTACAACATAATAAAGTTGAGGGGGGGCCGTATCTGTAGGATTGTATTATGAACATCCCTATCTCTTCTTCCCGAGGCTCCTCTTCTCGTCCTTCTAGAACTTACCTTCTTGGACTTCCCCGGCCCTTATGTACTCTCCGTGATGTTATGATCCTTTGGCAACACAGAGTGGGTCCCAGGACATGCTTGTCATACTAGTAACCCTATAGAGGAGGACTTACATACATTATGGATTAAATCCATACCTAACCTACAGTTTATCAAATCAGTTGGGGGCATTCTGTCCGATCAATCAATATTTGATTTATGGTGTTTGAAAATGCTAAGCTCACTGTAGGGAGAGAATGCACTATGTAATATTTTTTATCTTTCACCAAACTTTTTGAGGGTCATCCAATTTTTTTTTCTAAGTATGTGCTACCTTTCTGGATATAATTTCTGGACTAAACTAGGTGTACTTTACAGGACAAATCCTTCCTTAGGGCCTCATGCAGAGAGCAGCGCTATATAGAATTGGAGAGGGGGAAAAATGGTAGCTTTTTTGGAGAGTTTTTTTCTCCATATGCAGAAAGGGCAGAAAACTGCATTAACAAGCCTTTCTGCATATGGAGAGTTTCAACCAGCGCTATAAGCGCTGTTGAAACTTGTAGGGAAAAAATCGCGTTTTTTTTTTTTTCCTCTCCACCGGCCGCGGAGCGCCAGCTGCTTGGTGGAGAGGAAAAATGTTGAAAATCGCGCCATTTTTTTGGCGCGAACAGCCACTAGATGGCGATCGCGGCTCTCTGCATACGGCAGAAAAAAAACTGGAGAGATTAGAAACTCTCCAGCCGCGCGGCGAATTTCAAGGGGAAAAATGGCGCTTTTTTCAAATCTCGCCATTTTCGGCTGTTTTTAGCGCGATTTTCGCTGGAAAATGGCGAGATTGCTATTAGCGCTGTTCTCTGCATGAGGCCCTAAGTCTGCTGGTCAGAAAGCATATCGCACAGCAGATGCAAATGCCAATTATCGACTATGGGGACATAGTATATGGGTCGGCACCACAAAGTCACCTTGGCAAACTTGATACCCTCTACAATTCAATATGTCGTTGTTTTCCAATGTAACTACAACACACATCACTGCGAAATGCTCAAAGAACTAGATTGGTTATCACTTGAGTCTAAGTGTAAAGTTCATCTTTCCTGTCTTGCCTTCAAATACTTTCTGGCAAGCTACAGTACCCATCTATCTGAACATGCTCTTCACCCCTACCACATGCAGGGATACCACATCTGAGATTTGACTCCAAAAGACAGTTCGTAGTCCCAAGGTTCAGCAAGTATCCGGTCGCTCCTCCTCTTACCGTGCACCCCAAAACTGGAACAATCTACCGGAGACTCAGCCACCACCAGTCTACAGAAAGTTCTTTTAAAATTAAAGCTGTCTCACATTTTAATCTGGTCTGTAACTGTTACATATGCCTATAATATATATTATCTCTAACTGTACATGCAATGTCTTGTATATAATGTACACCCTGTTCAATTATGTAACTATGTATTTATAACCATGTATTATTTGTCATCTTAACTCTATGCCCAGGACATACTTGAAAACGAGAGGTAACTCTCAATGTATTACTTCCTGGCGAAATATTTTATAAATAAATATGCAATTAATAAATAACTTAACTCTGCAGAAAACTAAAGCAATAAGAATAATATAAAGTTCATCAATTCAGTTTTTGGATTTCCTAGAATTATAATGATTACAGTACCTACAATGTGAGTACATTTGAGATTCCATTAGGCATTCATGTTTAAATACATATTCATTACAGTCCTCAGTAGGTTAATTAGTTGAATATAAATTAATTAACTGAATGTTTATCAAATATCAATATATAACATGGTGCCAGAGAACAAAAGTAATTATATTTGTAGGTGAGGCAGTCACATACATGAATTTTCAAAGTGTATGTTAAAAAAAAGAATTTGCAGTATAACATCTGGGTGACCATAAAACTGCCATATTTCAAAGTGCAACAGAATACAGCAGATTTATGCTGCTAAAAGGTAGTTACTGGTTGGGAAACAAAATTGGGGATTATGGGAAGACATGCAGTAGTTTGTAGTTGTAGTAGCCGTTATAATTATGGGTTGATGAATAGGCAGGATGGGTTAATTAGAATGGATTAGATACTGTACATTATTATCTGTGTGCTTCTTTCTTGTTATGTGGTCATTATTTAATAATAAATTACTGTATACAAATAGAACTGAAACATTTTCACTAAAATAATTAATATCATGGTATAAAAATGACTGTAAAATAATATTTGTTTCCCAGTCAACATTGCAGAAGTGGAAAAGCAGGCTGATTCTTGTCCAACTATAGCAATGACAGTTTTGTATTTATATACTGGATCTATTAATAATATGATTAGCAATTGCAGCTGAATTGAGCAAAACGTATAGCATCTTTAATCTCTGGATGTGCAGATAGGTTACTAGATATGCTAATGTGTCAGAGTATAATGTGTGAGTTCAAAGTCCTCTCTTTAATCTATAAAATATAGCACACACATATAAATTGGAATGCAATACTCCATATCAGCCAGACTACTCCATTCAAATTTCCTAGAATTGGAAAAAGACAAATTTTACCAGAAGGGCAGAGACTTTGGAAAAACCTCCCAATGAATATTAGGAAATATCCCCCTTCTAAGCTTTCAAGAAATTGCGTAAAAAAACACATTTCTACTGAAGTATTTGGACGCTAGCCTCAAATGCTCACCATAATTGCACTGTGACTCTCTTATATAGTCAGTGTGCTAAAAAAAACATTGATTGACTGGATTGATTACTATACATTGATTGATCTTCTTGAATAGCATGCTTTGAGTCTCTAAATAGTGCTCAGATTTATCCTGTCACATATATCATTAAATCTGCTGCTAACAATACTGTATTTTTCTTACCGAAATAATCACAACTGCTATCATCTATTTCCTTAAATGGGTGTTATTTGTTTGAAAGAAAAAGAAAAAGACAGATGACTCATCTAAATAAAAGTATTTTGAGGTCTCTAATGCTCATATACAAACAATACTTGTGAGGATTTTATCATGTTGGTCACATGCTCTGAAAATTATATATTTCTTGCAACAAAATAGCTACGGACTAGTGATGTCCCAGGTACCCCAAAAATACCCGGTACCCGGCAAACCTGGCGCTTTTTCAACTACACGAAAATTACCCGGACACGGCAGCAGGGGATTGGGACCAGCACCGGGTAATTTCAAGGCAGAAGAAAATAGTTGAACACTTGTAGACCTTGTAGCCCCCCCCCCCTCATCCCTCCTAAGTGAGATTGGGGTCATCTGTTTCTCTGCTACTCCATTTAGGTGATGTGCTGTACAAAGGGCTGAGTGCTCTGCAGTGTTGTGGAGAGAACAGGACAGGTTTACAGGTTACCTTAGTTCTTTGGTGCAGCGCCTCCAGTCAGCATGGATGCTCTGGATAGCAGCAGGATGGCCCAGACTGACACCTTTCTTTCAGGAGCAAGACATTGAAACACACTGGTGATGGTTCCATGGAATTTATTGCAATCAGAGCAGAGGTACAAAGCAGATGCATTCTTCTCCCAGCTTCCCCTATTGAAGGCACGCTGGTTAAGGCTTGAAGCCAGACCAGGCCTTCTGGACTCCTCACATCCCCTAGTGATATGGAGGGTAGATGGTGCTCACTCCACAGGGGGAGGAAAGAGAGAGAGAGACTTTAGGAAAGTGCCAGTATTTATAGCCTGGGGTGTGACTGTAACTCTGACTCATGACAAATCAGATCTGGATACTGCTAGGCCATCACATTCAGTGTGTGGTCCAATCAGTACCCCCCTTCAGACAGGCACTCTCTGGCTGTTGCTAAGGCCCGCCCCTGGATATATCTAATGAATCCAAGACTGCAAAAGCACATAGAGGCTTTAAGGATTAATTATCCAGCCACTGCCTGCACCTAACAGGTCTTACACTGGTTGGGCCCAGGAAAAGAAGTAGCGGCCGGAGGCTAGGCTACATCCTTCCCCTGGTGAAAAACTCCAACGACCACGCTTGGACCACAGTATGCGTAACATCCCATACTGTACAACAAGCTGTAATTAACATAACACACAAATGCATTACCATCTGCATATTGTATTGTATGTCTTTATTTATATAGCGCCATTAATGTCCATAGCGCTTCACAGTAGTAATACATGTGGTAATCAATTAAATAACAGATAATATAAATAACAGGTCAAGGCATAAAAGTAACATTAAGGAAGAGGAGTCACTGCTCTGAGGAGCTTACAGTCTAATTGGTACTGCTGCGACACACTTTATTCGGGCAAATACCCAGTATGTACCTGGCAGATACCTGGAATGCGCCGCTCCTCACCTCAGACAAGCCCCGTTGCGTTTGCCTTCCCAGCCATGGTTCATGCCTGGCTGACGGGCGGCTGATCTGTTAAATGATAATGATTAGGATTTAATAGACTGCAATGCTTCGCGTGTCTACCAGATGGCATAAATTCATGAATTGTAATGCAGTATATATATATATATACTGTGCAGTATTGCAGCCAGCGGGAATAAAATGCTTCAATCCCTGCCTGGAAAATAACGCAATGCACTCGGGCAGAAAACAGTCACAAACCTCAATACACCCGAGTATAGCCGAATTCGTGGGACTAGCTGAGCTCGAATAAAGTGTGTCGCCAGTGTAGGTAGGGAGAACGTACAGAGACAGTAGGAGGGAATTCTTATAAGTGCGTCTGCAGGGGGCCAAGCTCTATGTATCATGTGTATATTATTAGCCAAGGTGCTACTCATATGCTTCTTTAAGCAAGTGTGTCTTGAGGTGGGTCTTAAAGGTGGGTAGAGAGGGTGCTAGTCGGGTATTGAGGGGAAGGGAATTCCAGAGGTGTGGGGCAGTCAGTGAGAAAGGTTTAAGGTGGGAGAAGGCTTTAGATACAAAGGGGGTAGAAAGAAGACATCCTTGAGAAGAACGCAAGAGTCTGGATGGTGCATAACGCATAATTAGGGCTGAGATGTAAGGTGGGGCAGAAGAGTGTAAAGCTTTAAAAGTGAGGAGAAGAATGGAGTGTGAGATGCGGGATTTGATCAGAAGCCAGGAGAGGGATTTCATGAGGGGAGATGCTGAGACAGATCTAGGAAAGAGTAGGGTGATTCTGGCAGCAGCGTTTAGGATAGATTGTAGGGGAGACAGGTGAGAGGCAGGAAGGACGGACAGCAGGAGGTTACAGTAATCAAGACGGGAGAGAATGAGGGCCTGAGTCAGAGTTTTAGCAGTCGAGCAACAGAGGAAAGGGTGTATCTTCGTTATATTGTGGAGGAAAAAGCGACGTTTTAGATATGTTTTGAATGTGAGGGGCGAATGTGAGAGAGGAGTCGAGTGTGACCCCTAGGTAGCGTGCTTGGGCTACTGGGTGAATGATCGTAGTTCCAACAGTAATGTGGAAGCAGGTAGTACGGCCAGGTTTGGGAGGAAGTATGAGGAGCTCTGTTTTTGCCATGTTAAGCTTAAGGCGGCGGAGGGCCATCCAGGATGATGTAGCAGAGAGACATTCAGAAACTTTGGTTTGTACAGCAGGTGTTAGGTCGGGTGTTGAAAAGTACATTTGTGTGTCGTCAGCATAGAGGTGATATTTAAACCCAAAAGATGTTATTAGGTCACCTATACATTGCAATGCACAGTACCTTAACAATACCCATCCCTAAATGGAACCTGGATATACTGAACAAGGGGTAGGGCTACCTCAGTAGTAGGGGGCCAGATCAGGCTCCTTTACCATATTGCCTGACCATCAGGTACTCTTATTGAATAGCACCGTTTGTGCCCAGACTCAGAGATGTACTCTACCCTATTCATATGGATATTGTGCCCAACATTCCATGCCTTTATTAAATGTTCTATTTCATCCTGCTCTTCAGCCTCACGTGGACCCTCGTCCCACCATGGTAATGCACCCACTATAGATGTTACAGGCAATGCAGGCATAACAACATCATTCATGGAAACCACAGCAGTTACCGGTGACAAGGCCCAATGAGTCAGGGGTTTAACACTAGGGTGACAATCAGCACGGGGTACACTGGCTATGTGGGACGGAACGGGCACATTATAGTCCTGAAACTGGGAGACCATTGAGATCTCCTGAGGTGGAGCCATAAAAGTGTCCACAGTCTCAGCAAAACTCTGCATGCCACTGCCCCGGGCAACACTATATCCGGCCGCAGCATCAGCCGCAGCATCATGGGAACTCAGTTCTTCGTTTCTCCCACGGCACTGCACGGAAAATTAGTCTAAGGACTTGGCACTCACCGGGGAGGTAGCCGCAGCTGTTAAGCCCATCCGGCCGGATGGCTGTGCGGCCTTCTCTTCTCCCAGTGATGGAGCTGTAATCGGCATTGCGTCACGGAAATCAGGGGTGGTGCCAGCCTCAGGGTCAGGAACCGGCAGCCCAATCGCCTACTTGAGAGCGTGGGAGGCCCCGACCAGTACCTCGGAGGTTGTAGCACCCTCGCTGTCAAACTGGAAATTACACTCCCTCTGCAGGGTCCTCCCTCGTAGATCAGACCGGGATGGAAGATAGACTGATCACCTCACCATATGGCCGCGGACATGGTCAGCGCTTAGGCGCAATGAGAGCACTTTTAGCAGGGCTCGCGCACTCACCCAACAGTCGGATTTTAGTTTGAGTGCTGAGTCCGCTCACGTGACTCCAAAGCAGCCAATGAGGAAGAGGTGAGAGGAGCAGGGGGAGAGATGTGGATGGGGGAGAGACTGCCTGGCAGCTGGGTGAGTTGTTGCTCGCAGGGTGAGTTGTTGCGGGGGGAGGAGGGTTCCAAGGGGCCGGGGGAGAGACTGGCCTCCTGCACCACGCCCCGCCTCCCGCCCCGCCTCCCATCCGCCTCGCACGCGCGCTCACTGCCTCACCGGCCAGACCAGGAAAAAGCTCCTGCTTGCGCTGGCCAGGCACAGCGTGAGCGTGCCTCAGCATGAGAGGCAAGAGTATGGACACGGCCTAAGCAGGTAGGTTTTCAGCGTGGATCTCGGGTAGAGGGTTGAGAAGCTCTGATGTCACTCCGAGCAGGACAGCAGAGAACCTCAGCAGGGCATCAGGCACATTGTATTTGTGATGGAGATATTTTTTATTAAAATTCAAAACAATGTCAGTGACAAAACGCAGAGAAGTTTGACTTAGAACGCGCGGGTGCCGCACACACCTGTTTTATCTATTTGCATTCTCTAATTATACTAACTCTCTCTGAGTGTGTGCGTGTGTGCGTGTGTGTCTCTACATGTGGGTTTCTGTGTGTGTCTCTGCGGGTGTGTTTCTGTGTGTGTGCATGTGTGTCTCTGTGCGCGTTTCTCTCTCTCTCTGTGTGCGTATCTGTGCACGTGTGTGTGTGTGTGTGTGTGTCTGTGCATGTGCATTATTCTCAAAGATTTATTTGCTTTCTTTCTTTTTCATGGTCCCCTCTCTGCCATTGAGTGACGTTAAGTCATCCAATTGCCCTTACATAACATGTAATTAATGACCATGTGTAAAATCAATAATCAAATTGGTTACACCAATCAAATTGCTTAAAGTAATTGTTTTAATTATTACTTATCTCGTAAAAAGCATTTTTTGCATTTGCATTGGGAAGAATAGATTGAGCCACTTACATTATATCTATCTGTTTTACCAATGATGGAATTATAATTATTTTTCAAACATAAAACAGTGCATGGAGGACTGACAAACAGTCTAATCTCTTCAAGACAAATATATGTTGTAAAAAATAACATTCACCTTGTATGATAAAAATGTTAAAGTTTAAAATATTATTTAGAAATATGTCTTGTATGATATTTTTTTTAATGGTCTTAATCAGCTACATTTAACCAATTTAACATGACAATGTCCTTCCTTAGTATACTTTCATGCTAGGAGGGAATGCTCCTTTAAATAAGTACATAATCAGAATGAGACATACCTGTACTGTACAAAACCAGTGATACAGGTAATATGATGTTGAGAATCGTGCAGGCTATTTTCTTGCTTTGGACTCACCTGTTTCAGCTTGGCTGCTGACTGTGAAAGTGGCAGTGGTTTTAAACCAGACACAATAAGTTTATGGTGAAGAAAGGGGACAATACATTTCTTAGACAAAAAGCAAACAAAGCTAATAGGTGATTTACAAAATGAACATGGCTCGCTGTTTTTCTTTATAATCAAACCTCTAAAGATAACTAGGTCTGCAGTACACAAGTCATAATCACAGTGGGTGATTATTTGCAATGATGTCTTCCGGGATAACATGAAAATGTGCCAATCGTAATGAGGTGCACAAAGAAAAGTAGAAAAGATGGCAGTCTGAAGTATATACAGTACAGTAGATTGATTCTTGTCTGTCTCAGATACTTTGTTCATTAAATGGCAAAGGAATACAAAAACTTTTCAATTCACAGACTTACTGACACTTCTACATAAAGCACCTCAGAAAAGAAAAAAATACAGATATGGCGTAATTTATTGGTGCATTTGTCTCATGAATAGTGTATGCACCATAATACAGTAATACTAATACAGTATGACAGTATTTGGTGTTCACATTAGTGCTGTGGGATTTGTCCATGGGTTGTATCCAATGGCGGATTTTGATGAATCCGCCCAAAACCGTTTGCAGATTTTACACAGCAAAATGGGTTTTGGGGTTAACATCAGCAAAAATCCGAGAAATGGATTGCTATCGTGGAAGAACCGGTGACCAGAAGGGAATTTGTGTCTAATGTATGGTAATATCGAGGTGATAATAGACTCCTGGAAATACACTTTATCCATGATTCCTGGACAAAAAGCAAATGTAACACTGTTATACAAAGACAGGGAAACATTCAAATACATTTACTGTACTGTCTAACACTGTTATACAGGGAAAAGGTAACATTCAGATTCACTTCCAGTACTACTGTAAAACAGAGATAACACTGAAATACTGTCAGATATACTCTATACTATTTTTTATCTTATTATATATTAGTGAAAGCACTGTACTGTAGGCCTGTCTGCATCTTCCTGTGTCCCTAGGGGAAATCTCATTGGTCCCTTGGCCCGCCCGCCCCCGCACACCTCTCATTGGCCTGAGGCGGAGTGACGACACACACACACACACACACACAACACACACACACATCTCCCGCTCCCTTACCCTCCGGCCCCAACACACCTCACCTGCAGCCTTCACCTCTCTGTCCTCTCCCCACCCCATCACACTCACCTCCCTCCCCCCCATCACATTCATCTCTCTCACCCCACTGGCACTCCACTCAGCTCCCTCCACTCACCTCCCCCTCCCCGGTGTGCTCCACTCACATCCCCCCCTCCCCGGTGTGCTCCACTCACCTCCCCCCCTCCCCTGTGTGCTCCACTCACCTCCCCCCCTCCCTGGTGTGCTCCACTCACCTCCCCCCTCCCTGGTGTGCTCCACTCACCTCCCCCCCTCCCCGGTGTGCACCACTCACCTCCTCCGTGCTCCACTCACCTCCCCCCCTCCCCGTGCACTCCACTCACCTCCCCCCCTACCCAGTGTGCTCCATTCACCTCCCCCCTCTCCCCGGTGTGCTCCACTCACCTCCCCCCCTCCTGGTGTGCTCCACTCACCTCCCCCCTCCCTGGTGTGCTCCACTCACCTCCCCTCCCCGGTGTGCTCCACTCACCTCCCCCCCTCCCCGGTGTGCTCCACTCACCTCCCCCATGCTCCACTCACCTCCCCCCCTCCCCCGTGTGCTCCGCTCACCTCCCCGGTGTGCTCCACTTCACCTCCCCCCCTCCCCGGTGTGCTCCACTCACCTCCCCCATGCTCCACTCACCTCCCCCCCTCCCCCGTGTGCTCCGCTCACCTCCCCGGTGTGCTCCACTTCACCTCCCCCCCTCTTCGGTGTGCTCCACTCACCTCCCCCGTGCTCCACTCACCTCCCCCGTGCACTCCACTCACCTCCCCCCTCCCCGGTGTGCTCCACTCACCTCCCCCCCTCCCCGGTGTGCTCCACTCACCTCCCCCGTTCTCCACTCACCTCCCCCCTCCTCCCCGGTGTGCTCCACTCACCTCCCCCCCCTCCCCGGTGTGCTCCACTCATCTTCCCCCCCTCCCCGGTGTGCTCCACTAACCTCCCCCCCTTCCCGGTGTGCTCCACTCACCTCCCCCTCCCTGGTGTGCTCCACTCACCTCCCCCATGCTCCACTCACCTCCCCCCCTCCCCGACGGCCGGACAGGCAGTGGGCAGGCAGCCTTTAGCTGCCACGCGGCTCCTAAGATGGCAGCGCCCGGAAGGACCCCCTTCCTCCCTCGCAGAGTAACTAAGATGGCGGCGGCCGAAAGGAGAGGTGACGTGTGTGTGTGTGTGTGTGTCACTGTGTGTGTGTGTGTGACACTGTGTGTGTGACACTGTGTGTGTGGGACACTGTGTGTGTGTGTGTGTGTGTGTGTGTGTGTGTGTGTGTGTGTGTGTGTGTGTGTGTGTGTGTGTGTGTGTGTGTGTGTGTGTGTGTGTGTGTGTGTGTGTGTGTGTGTGTGTGTGTGTGTGTGTGTGTGTGTGTGTCAGACACTGTAGGGTGGGGACCTGAGCTACGCATGGGGGGGGCCAGAGCGGAGAGAGAGGGGGGAGCAAAGAAACATACAGGGGGAGTGGAGAGGAGGGAACTGCAAATTTTAAGCAACCCACCCCCCCTCCTGTCCACTGCCCCCCCTCCTGTCCACTGTCACCTCCCCTCCTGTCCACTGTCACCCCCTCCTGTCCACTGTCACCCCCCTCCTGTCCACTGTCACCCCCCTCCTGACCACTGTCACCCCCCTCCTGTCCACTGTCACCCCCCCTCCTGTCCACTGTCACCCCCCCTCCTGTCCACTGTCGTCCCCCTCCTATCCACTGTCCCGTCCCCCTTCTGTCCACTGTCCCGTCCCCCTCCTGTCCACTGTCCCGTCCCGCTCCCTAACCCTCCGGCCCCAACACACCTCACCTGCAGCCTTCACCTCTCTGTCCTCTCCCCACCCCCATCACACTCACCTCCCTCCCCCCCATCACACTCACCTCTCTCACCCCACCGGCACTCCACTCAGCTCCCTCCACTCACCTCCCCCTCCCCGGTGTGCTCCACTCACATCCCCCCCTCCCTGGGGTGCTCCACTCACCTCCCCCCTCCCCGGTGTGCTCCACTCACCCCCCCCCCCTCCCTGGTGTGCTCCACTCACCTCCCCCCTCCCTGGTGTGCTCCACTCACCTCCCCCCCTCCCCGGTGTGCTCCACTCACCTCCCCCATGCTCCACTCACCTCCCCCCTCCCTGTGCACTCAACTCACCTCCCCCCCTCCCTGGTGTGCTCCACTCACCTCCCCCCCTCCGCGGTGTGCTCCACTCACCTCCCCCCACCCCGGTGTGCTCCACTCACCTCCCCCATGCTCCACTCACCTCCCCCCTCCCCCGTGTGCTACGCTCACCTCCCTGGTGTGCTCCACTCACCTCCCCCCCTCCCCGGTGTGCTCCACTCACCTCCCCCGTGCTCCACTCACCTCCCCCGTGCACTCCACTCACCTCCCCCCCTCCCCGGTGTGCTCCACTCACCTCCCCCCTCCCCGGTGTGCTCCACTCACTTCCCCCCCTCCCCGGTGTGCTCCACTCACCTCCCCCGTGCTCCACTCACTTCCCCCCTCCTCCCCGGTGTGCTCCACTCACCTCCCCCCCCCTCCCCGGTGTGCTCCACTCACCTCCCCCCCTCCCCGGGTGTGCTCCACTCACCTCCCCCTTCCTGGTGTGCTCCACTCACCTCCCCCGTGCTCCACTCACCTCCCCCATGCTCCACTCACCTCCCCCCCTCCCCGACGGCCGGACAGGCAGTGGGCAGGCAGCCTTTAGCTGCCATGTGACACCTTAGATGGCAGCGCCCGGAAGGACCCCCTTCCTCCCTCGCAGAGTAACTAAGATGGCGGCGGCCGGAAGGAGTGGTGACGTGTGTGTGTGTGTGTGTGTGTGTCACTGTGTGTGTGTGTGTGTGTGTGACACTGTGTGTGTGGGACACTGTGTGTGTGTGTGTGTGTGTCACTGTGTGTGTGTCAGACACTGTAGGGTGGGGACCTGAGCTACGCATGGGGGGGGGGGGCCGGAGCGGAGAGAGAGGGGGGAGCAAAGAAACATACAGGGGGAGTGGAGAGGAGGGACATGCAAATTTTAAGCAACCCACCCCCCCTCCTGTCCACTGCCCCCCCTCCTGTCCACTGTCACCTCCCCTCCTGTCCACTGTCACCCCCCTCCTGTCCACTGTCACCCCCCCTCCTTTCCACTGTCACCCCCCTCCTGTCCACTGTCGTCCCCCTCCTATCCACTGTCCCGTCCCCCTTCTGTCCACTGTCCCGTCCCCCTCCTGTCCACTGTCCCGTCCCGCTCCCTAACCCTCCGGCCCCAACACACCTCACCTGCAGCCTTCACCTCTCTGTCCTCTCCCCACCCCCATCACACTCACCTCCCTCCCCCCCATCACACTCACCTCTCTCACCCCACCGGCACTCCACTCAGCTCCCTCCACTCACCTCCCCCTCCCCGGTGTGCTCCACTCACATCCCCCCCTCCCTGGGGTGCTCCACTCACCTCCCCCCTCCCCGGTGTGCTCCACTCACCCCCCCCCTCCCTGGTGTGCTCCACTCACCTCCCCCCTCCCTGGTGTGCTCCACTCACCTCCCCCCCTCCCCGGTGTGCTCCACTCACCTCCCCCGTGCTCCACTCACCTCCCCCCTCCCTGTGCACTCAACTCACCTCCCCCCCTCCCTGGTGTGCTCCACTCACCTCCCCCCCTCCGCGGTGTGCTCCACTCACCTCCCCCCTCCCCGGTGTGCTCCACTCACCTCCCCCATGCTCCACTCACCTCCCCCCCTCCCCCGTGTGCTACGCTCACCTCCCCGGTGTGCTCCACTCACCTCCCCCCCTCCCCGGTGTGCTCCACTCACCTCCCCCGTGCTCCACTCACCTCCCCCGTGCACTCCACTCACCTCCCCCCCTCCCCGGTGTGCTCCACTCACCTCCCCCCTCCCCGGTGTGCTCCACTCACTTCCCCCCCTCCCCGGTGTGCTCCACTCACCTCCCCCGTGCTCCACTCACTTCCCCCCTCCTCCCCGGTGTGCTCCACTCACCTCCCCCCCCCTCCCCGGTGTGCTCCACTCACCTCCCCCCCTCCCCGGTGTGCTCCACTCACCTCCCCCCCCTCCCCGGGTGTGCTCCACTCACCTCCCCCTTCCTGGTGTGCTCCACTCACCTCCCCCGTGCTCCACTCACCTCCCCCATGCTCCACTCACCTCCCCCCCTCCCCGACGGCCGGACAGGCAGTGGGCAGGCAGCCTTTAGCTGCCATGTGACACCTAAGATGGCAGCGCCCGGAAGGACCCCCTTCCTCCCTCGCAGAGTAACTAAGATGGCGGCGGCCGGAAGGAGTGGTGACGTGTGTGTGTGTGTGTGTGTGTGTGTGTGTCACTGTGTGTGTGTGTGTGTGTGTGTGTGACACTGTGTGTGTGGGACACTGTGTGTGTGTGTGTGTGTGTCACTGGGTGTGTGTCAGACACTGTAGGGTGGGGACCTGAGCTACGCATGGGGGGGGGGGGCCGGAGCGGAGAGAGAGGGGGGAGCAAAGAAACATACAGGGGGAGTGGAGAGGAGGGACATGCAAATTTTAAGCAACCCACCCCCCCTCCTGTCCACTGCCCCCCCTCCTGTCCACTGTCACCTCCCCTCCTGTCCACTGTCACCCCCCTCCTGTCCACTGTCACCCCCCCTCCTTTCCACTGTCACCCCCCTCCTGTCCACTGTCACCCCCCCTCCTGTCCACTGTCACCCCCTCCTGTCCACTGTCACCCCCCTCCTGTCCACTGTCGTCCCTCTCCTGTCCACTGTCGTCCCCCTCCTGTCCACTGTCGTCCCCCTCCTGTCCACTGTCGTCCCCCTCCTGTCCACTGTCCCGTCCCCCTCCTGTCCACTGTCCCGTCCCCCTCCTGTCCACTGTCCCGTCCCCCTCCTGTCCACTGTCCCGTCCCCCTCCTGTCCACTGTCCCGTCACCCTCCTGTCCACTGTCCCGTCACCCTCCTGTCCACTGTCCCGTCACCCTCCTGTCCACTGTCCCGTCCCCCTCCTGTCCACTGTCCCGTCACCCTCCTGTCCACTGTCCCGTCACCCTCCTGTCCACTGTCCTGTCACCCTCCTGTCCACTGTCCCCCCCATCCACTGCCCCCCCCATCCACTGTCCCCCCCCATCCACTGTCCCCCCCCCCATCCACTGTCCCCCCTGTCCACTGTCCCCCCCGTCCACTGCCCCCCCCCATCCACTGTCTCCCCTGTCCACTGTCCCCCCCGTCCACTGTCCCCCCTGTCCACTGTCCCCCCGTCCACTTTCCCCCCCATCCACTGTCCCCCCCATCCACTGTCCCCCCCATCCACTGTCCCCCCCCATCCACTGTCCCCCCCCCCATCCACTGTCCCCCCCTCCTGTCCACTGTCCCCCCCCCCTCCCCTCCTCTTTGTCCACTGCCCCCCCTCCCCTCCCCCTTTCCTTCCCTCTCCCCCCCTTTTCCCCCCTCTCCCCCCCTTTTCCCCCCCTCTCCCCCCCCCTATCCTAGCGGGAAATTTAACTCACGGGCAATGCCGGGTCTCTCAGCTAGTTTATTTATAAAATATTTTAACAGGAAGTAATACATTGAGAGTTACCTCTCGTTTTCAAGTACTGTATGTCTTGGGCACTGAGTTAAGACAAACAATACATGGTTACAAATACAGTTACATAAATGAACAGGGTATACATTATATACAAGACATTGCATGCACAGTTAAAGATAATATATATTATGCGTGTATGAAACAGTTACAGACCAGATTAAAATGTGTGGCAGCCTTAGATTTGAAAGAACTTAAACTGGTGTGGATGTGAGAGTCTCTGGTAGGTTTTTCCATTTTTGGTGTGCACGATAAGAGAAGAAGGAATGTCCGGATACTTTGTTGAGCCTTGGGACCATGAACAGTCTTTTGGAGTCTGATCTCAGATGATAGGTGCTGCATGTGGTAGGGGTGATGAGCTTGTTCAGGTAGCTGGGAAGCTTGCCCATAAAGAATTTGAAGGCAAGACAGGAAAGGTGAACTTTGCGCCTATACTCGAGTAATGACCAATCTAGTTCTTTGAGCATTTATACAGTATACAGTACTGTACAGTAATGTCTATCACTGTTAAACAGGGAAAGGGCAACATCCAGACACACTTACAGTACTAATGTAAAACAAAGAAAACACATCATGGAAAACACTCTTCAATTACAAGAAACAATGGGTTAAATTAATACTACAGTACTGTATGTGGTGATTTACAGTAGGATTTGGCTACCATAGACAAATATTGTATAGCATACCCAGAAATGTGATTAAACTGGACATAATAAACATGCTACAAGCGAGGTACCTTGAACAAAGACATTAAACTTTTTTTTAAAACACAGTATTTTTGTACAGTAAAGCGCTTTAGATGACATGCCCATGGTTCCAGCCCAATTTGCAGCTCATTTGCCTCATGCTGGTATTACATACTGTAAGATCATGTCTCTTCTGCAGAATATCCTGAATCTCTGAGCGGAGCGTTCATTATTTTAATGTCTGATCTCATCCACCAGCCGCATCACTTTCCTTTGAAAATATGGCACATAATAAAGATAAAAAGCATGCAGATGTATATGCATACTGTGTGGCTGTGTGAAGCATTAGAAGTACAAGTGTATACAGTTCTGAACTTACTCGGCTCTGACCCGGTGGCTATTTCTACGAAACTTAGTCTTTTCATTGGCATGATACCAAACACAAGCTACTGACACCAGGATGCTCGCTTCCTCTAGGCATCGTTGGATGTGCGCTTTTCTATATCTCTGCTTGTACATGCGAATTATCACCATGCTAAATTCCTTGGAAATGTTTTTGCCATTACTGATTCTCAGAAGATTGAACCACTAACGATTGTGTATTGAATTGTATTTTTGTTATGTATTATACTGTATTTAAAAAGTAAAGTGACAGATACAGGTTTATGTCTACTTTTGACACCTTACAAACAAAGACCCACCCTACACTGAATGCTGCCCTGTGATGTCAGTGGTACTACAGTATATAAAAGTTCAAACATAATGCATAGCCACACTCACTGTGATCAGAACTGTCCTCTTGTACTTTCAGATACTTTATCTTGAGCAATGAATCTATCCCACTTCTATGGACGTAAGAACCTGATTGCTGCCACCGTCCCTGATTTAATACTGAGAAAGCAGAAGGTGGCAGCTGTACCTTATACCCCCAAAAACAAAAAGAGTAAAGTAGGGAAAGAAAAGCAAGCAGCACCAAAACCTCCAAAGGTCAAGATTCCAGGTTGACGTGGAGAAAGAAGGTGACAAAGGTCACGTGGTTACCAAAACCCTTCCCACTCAAGTTTTTTGGGATGATGTACCTGATGCGGCACCCAGCAATCCAGAGAGAGAATCTTTCTAAGTTTAATAGCAATCACCAGTTGTATACAGCATATATCTTCTCAAACGCCCCTCAAAAAAATTAGGGAGACATGCATCTTCTGTAAAAGGAGACCACCTCAGCAATATGCTAATGGATATGCAAAGTATATTTACATTAATCCCATCCAATTTTTCCTGAAAAGATTTCCATACCAACAATATAGAGTTAATAATAAGCTTAAGGCACCAACCTAATGACTGGGATCATGTCAGATCAAAGAGGACTAGAACCAACAACCTCTGCTTTTCTAGGATACAGCAAAAGCAGTGTGAGCTACACCAGCTGATAGGGAGTATTACTGTCATATCCTACTTATGAGCTTCTCACTGCTCACACATGTAGCTAATCTAGCTATTAGCATATCTCACAGGTATTACAGGTATGCTCAACATGGAACATTCAACTGTCAACTGTGGTCTGATTTTAAAGGAAGCCAAGAAAAGGGAGCTATTACAGGTATATGCACTCAATTTGGTGCTACATGACGGATATGTACAAAAATGGCCACGTTATAACAGAACAGGGACAAAAATATTAATTATTCCATCTGTCAGAGTGTCAGGCACATACTCAATTGAAATGCTTTATTTTACAATAAAAAAAAACTTTACTAACTGCAGGAAGCTACAGTATTCCACTTGCTTCCTTCAGCACACAAAGTGTTATTGGGTTAACAAATCAAAGGCACTTTAGTAATGGAGTATGGTTTCAGACCCAACAGAATCATACATTGAACCCACACTATCTCTGTTATGCAGAACAACAGCTCTGGCATTGTGAGCAAAACCAGTTGGTGGGTTATGGTGCACACTGTCTACTAACAGAATATCTCAGTGGGATATCTACTTTGTTGATTGTATTTGTAACCTTGAAATCACTTCAAGCACAAAGTTATAGTATGTACGGAGGGCATGAATTACTGAGGCCAGGTGACATAAAATAAAAGTTGAACAGAATGGGGCATGGCTTGGAGTCATGTAAAATGGCCGCATAAATCTGGAGCTCCCTAATTAGGTTAAGTAAATACACTTCCATATTTATAAAATTGCAGTGCAACCCAATTATAAAAAGCAAATCTTGAAGAGATATGTCATAAGCTCTGTTTCAGTATCATTCTGTATGAATTTGGGCCAAGATTAATAAAGAAACAGAGCTTGGCCTGTTGTACCTAGCCGGTGCGGGCAAAGGGACCATCCGTCCACCCATCGGGACCCCGGCTGAATCCAGTGACCTGACGTAACAAACCCCAGGTCTAGAGATCCCAACTGAGGTGAGCAGGACTAGCGGGGAGGTCATATCTTGGGCCAGTCGTGTAACCTCGACCCCAAGTATAGCAAACCCTCACAGCAAGAACCCATCAAAGCATAGCAGCCCTCGGGGCCACCGCATAATACCAGATTTGGGGCCGATAGTCCCCCTCAGAGGTACCCCTTCCTCCTCTGCGCACTGTGGAGCCAAGGGGCAGTAAATAAAACAAAGAAAAAAGAAAAAAAAGAAAAGAAACTACTGCCCTGACCTGCCGGAGAAAGCCAAATGAGGCCCGTGGTGGGAGGCGTGGCGGCTATCTTCCGCTCAGGAACCCGCTGAGTTGGTCTGGACGGAGTCCCTTGTTGGAGGATTTTTCTCCAGCCCAGTGGGCCAGAGCCCACTGCAGGGCTGGGAGATCCCTGTGGACCTCCCCTGACTTGTCGGGTCACTGTCAGTGCGCGGGCTCTGAGGGGTGTGCTGTCGCAGCCTGCTCCTAATCTAAGATGGCCACCAATGCCCAATAGAAGGGAGAAGTTTGAGGGAGGAAATGTAGCAACCGACCTGCTGTCCCACCGGTGAGTCTGTCAGGGTGCATGGCGGGGAGTCCGGGCTCCAGATTCCTGTTGGCAGGCTGGTGTGCGTTCCAGGCGGTGAGTCTGGCAGGGCCTTTGAGGCAGGGTTGGGGGAGTGGAGCCTCTCACATTCGTGCCAAGACTCAAGATGGCCAACAGACCTGTAGAGTGCAGTTTTGGCGGGAGTGGAGGAGTGGAGATCCGGAGGCACTTGGCAGGAGGTTCAGGCAGTGGATTGAGTGTGATGTACAGGCGGCCTCTGGTGAGGCTGGGTAATCCCCGACAGCAGTGATCACCAGCTCTGGGTAGTGGCAGGAACGCTGGAGTCAGCTAAGGGAAGATGCTTGCAGAGGTGAGGTGAGGTGGAGAGGGGAGGGGGTAGCCCCCAAAGAAAGCAAGGAGAGAGATTACAGAAGTACTTGGCAGGCAAGAGCACTCCCCCCTGCAGCACAATTAGCATAATAAACTACCAGACTCCCCACATAAAATCCCTACCAACAACTTGGGTTCACTGAATCAGGGGGAATAGACTGGATCTAAAGTTGAACACAGACTATTCCTCTTATCTCAACCAGAGGGAGACCTGTCCTGCAACCCCATAAACCCATGGAAGTAGAGGGGGCCCAGAGATACAGATAAAAACAAAAAGCTCCCTGTTCATAAGAAGATAGCTCCCTTCACTTCTTCAAATATAACACTCCAATTAAAATTGACACTATCAGACTTTCCAAGCTACTACTAAAATTTCCAAGCATCACTAAAGTTACAATGGGGAAGCACAAGTGGTACCGAGCACCATGGCTACCTAACTGACATGCTACGCTAACAACGTAATTAACCTAACCTTTAATCTAATTAATCCGGTGAAAAAATCTACATTTAAAGATTAAAAAAAAAAAAGAGGTGGAGAGGTCCGCTAAAGCCTGGGTTATGTCTTCAAGAACAATACTCCCGGAGGCAGCGGATAGCTTTCGTTAAAAAAATACCAAGGCGGCCTGGGCGGATGACTTCCCCAGCACGATATATCAGAATCTGAATCAGGAAAAGAGCCTCTCAACCAGAATTCCACAAAGAAGGATATTGATGAGCTCTTCAGAAACATTCAATCTTTCTCACAAGTAGAACTAGCGGAGACCAGACACTGGGGAAAAAAACTGACAAATAATAAAAGAACAAAAAACGCTTTGGCCAAAGGGTTAAAGTAAATGACCCTTTTTCAAGAGAATATATAAGTATTTTACTGTGTATTTGTGTCATGTTGGATGTAGCATTGGGCTTCTCTGTCGTCTGTTGTAAATAATAAAAGATCAAGATACAGCCACAAGAGACCTAGAGAATCTAAAGGCTCAATTGGCTGAGGTCTGGGAAAGATAAGAAGACTCTGAGACAAGGGGTCGGCTGAATAAACTTCGGATCAGAGGGATCCTAGAGTCTATAACGAATCCGGAGGCACTCCTCCCCGAATGGTTTAAATTAATATTTCAAGATAATCCAGTTGTCTCCCCTGAAATTGAATGTCATCACAGGGCCCTAAGACCAAGGCCACTAAACCAAGACAAACCAAGGGATGTGGTACTCTGTCTGCACCACTTTAAAACAAAATATAAACTCTGGAAGAAACCAAGAAACCACCAGAATCTGACCCACAAGAATTCTCGCCTTCAAGTATTCCCAGACCTGGCTCCAGCCACACTCGCAAACAGAAGATCTTTAAAGCCTGTTACTGACATCCTAAGTGAATAAGACATCAGATATAGCTGATTATAATGTGAGAGGGTAAATCCTACTCATTAAAAACCATGACGATGCTCCTGAGTTTCTAAATTTCCCCGGTATTCTCCAAGAAGACCCAAGACAAGACTTGCGTTGCGGGCTTGGGAGTGATTGGCAGACACAAGGATCCTTAAAGAAACAGATGAGTGACACGATCAGGACAGGAGAAGGAATGGAGGTCTCGGGACCTTCACGCATGAATTCGGACTAACCATTTTTATAGGATTTTTGTTTAGATCTCTGCTGGTTGGCCTGGCTCGGGTCCTCCTCGCCCCGGCCTGGGGAAGCTCCATATTGCAGCCAGTGATCGAATCAGGATACATGTAAGTTATGGTATAACCATGTCCTTGCTGTGTGCTATGGGGTTGCCCTTTCTTCCCCCCCCCTTCCCCTCCAGAGGCCTGTGGATAACTGCGGGCCAGGTGCCCCAGCCAGAGGTATTTGCTTAAGGGTTTTGGTTACAAACATTATTATTATAATATAGAGTTCTTGTTGGTCAATGTTTGGGCCCCACATCTAAATTTTAAAACAGGCCTGGAAGGGACAAGTGTGCAGGTCACACCAGAAAAGGGCAAAACATTGACTAATTAACCATTAGTTGAGAAACGGAGAATTTTTTTTATAATATCTACTCGCCGGTAGCATAAAATTTGATATAGCATGGTTGCAGAGCTGCTTGTGATGGAGCTTATGTTGTTGCTCCCGCTGCAAGCCAGTTCCCTGGAACACAAGTCCTCGGCATCCCCCCATACCACTCCCTTTTAGAGGACCACATGACCACGAGTGCCTCTCCGGGCTCATGGAAACTCTTTCCCACTCTCCTTTTTTTTTTTGCCATTCCTCCCCCCTTCTCTTACAGAATATTAGTAGACAAACAGGCAAATAGCAGAAGTACACTTGAACCAACACATGGGCGAATGAGAATTAAGTCCGCAAAGAGTCAGCAGATATCTCCCCCAGGACCCATAACATGAGTATCCAAATAAATTTGCATAATGTTAAGGGTCTGAATAGTCCTAATTAAAGGAGACTGGCTATGAAAGACTACAAAAAAACAAAAAGTAATATAATCTTGCTTCAAGAAAATCATTTTAGTTCTTTCTCACATCCTACATTTTTTGACAAAAATGTCCCCACTGTACTATTCTCCTCAGCCTCAGTTAAAAAAAAGAGGCGTGTCAATTCTTATCCACAAGACTATTCCATTTCTAATAGATAAAACTACCAGAAATAAAGACGGTCACTATTTAATAATCTCAGGTTCCTTGCATGGGTTAGACATCACTATAGCTAATGTCTACGCACCAAACGAAAAGAGTTCTAAATTCTTTGTGGACTTTTTTGCTATCATGGGCAGCTCCGGGAAAGGCAAAGTGATCCTAGGAGGTGACTTCAATTTGACCATTATACATCTATGGATAGATTTTCAGGTGAGCCTACACTGAGGAAAAACCATAGAAAGGGGATAATGAGACATTGGTAAGATGCCTGTGGAATCTAATCCTAGTGGATACTTGGAGAGAGCTCCATCCTCAAACTAAAGCCTACAAATTTTATTTGGCTCCCCACTACTCTTATTCCCGCATTGCTATGATTTTCACAGAGGCATCCCTGGTCCCCAAACTAAACAAGGCTAGTATAAATTAAATGACATGGTCTGAACACAGGTGGAGTCAGAAGTAACCAGCTTCTTCCAGATTAACCAAGACAGCATCCCCTCCCTGTCCACAATCTGGGAAGCCCATAAGGCAGTTTTGAGAGGGAAGCATATCAGCATAACAGCCTTTCGAAATAGGAAGCGATTTGAAACAATGAATAACATTAAAAAAATGAATAACAAACAGAGCAAGAGCACAAACAGACTCTTAACCTGGCCCTGTTGAGGAAACTAATAAATCCAAGAGGAGACTTGAACCTTTGTCTTATCTCAGAGGCAGAGAAATCTATATCCTGGACTAAAGGGACATACTTTGGGAAAGCTGATTCTATACTCGTGGCAAGACTCCACAATAGACAACCATATCCAATGTCTTAGGCTAAAAAACTGCTCCCTCACCTTAAACCCAGACCGAATAGTGGAAGAATTCCAATAGTACTATTCACAATTATATGATGGTAAAAAGACAAAAGCCAATAAACTAATTCCAAATGGTTTATTAACCTACCTGGCCTCCCTGGGTCTACCTAAACTCTGAGAAAGTGATTTATTGTCTTTAAATAAGCCAATCTCCAGTGAAGAAATTGAAAGGACAATCAGGTCACTCAAAATTTCTAAAGCACCAGGACCTGATGGTTTTTCAAATATCTATTACAAAAAACAATCCATGCTCCTAATCCCACATCTCCAAAAGCTTTATAATTCCATTCTCCAGGGAGCTCAGTTCCCCATAAATATAGTAGAGGCTTCAATATCAGTGATACACAAAGAGGGTAAAGACCCTACATTTTGTGCTAGCTATAGACCCATCTCACTTATTAACACCGACATAAAAATGTTTTCTAAATTACTAGCCACGAGATTAAATGCATATCTCTCATCCCTCATCCATAATGAACAGGTGGGCTTCATACCAAACAGACAGGCAGCAGACAATACGAGGAGAGCTATAGATGTCATAGCTTTTCCAAAAAAACATAATATTCCCATGATGGTGTTGACCCTGGACGCCGAAAAAGCGTTGACATAATTGATTTTCCATACTTAAGAACCACATTAGAGGAATTTTGGTTAAGAGGCCCTTTCTCACAGCTATTTTATCACTTTACACATCCCCAGTGGCTTGAGTGAGGTGTTTGGGTACGATATAAAATTCAATAGGAATTAGAGGGGGGACGAGGCAGGGTTGCCCACTTTCCCCCTTGTTGTTTGCATTGTCGGTGGAGCCACTAGCTGCAACTATTAGAGCCAACATGGACATTTCAGGTATTATTATAGGAACACTGAATACAAAATGTCTTTATTTGCTGAGGATATTTTTTAACACTCTCTAGACCGTTAACCTCCCTCCCTGACCAGAGAACTGGACCACTATAGTTCTCTTTCAGGGTTAAGATCAACAATAATATGTCGGAGGCACTAAACGTTAATATTCACCCATAATCAATTAAACTAATTGAACTTAACTTCAATTATAAGTGGAGAAAACATAATATCCGTTACCTGGGAATAAATATACCCAATAATAGGAGTCCCTATATAGTGCAAACTACCTGAAATTATTCAAGCAATAAAAAATGATCTCTCCATTTGGGTGGTTTAGAATATCTTTGGTGGGAAGAATCCAATCAATCAAAATGAACATACCCCCTTGTTTGCTGTACCTAATCAAGACTCTGCCCGTACTCCTAATAGTTAATGACTTTAACAAACTGTAAAGAAATATCACTCATTTTATTTGGTCAGGAAAGACCTAGAGTAAGTAAAAAGATTATGACACTGCATCAGTAAAGGGGGGATTAGCTCAGCCATGTCTGTACTCCTATTATGAAGCTGCTCAAACTAACCACCTGGTCAATTGGCATGAGGAGGGATGCCTGAGGAGATGGGTACAGCTTGAATCTGATGTAATTAGCCAAGTAGACTCCAAATTTATATTATGGCTGCCAGGGCCTAGGAGAAAGGAGATGCATGGGATCCTTCCCAATATATCGCATGCCATGGGGTGCTGGAGGTCTTATGCCACCAGGAAGAGTCTTACAGATTCTACAGTAACTCCCCACTTACATCCCTCTACGACAATCTTGAATTCACAACGGGGCAATCAAGACTAGATTTTCGCCACTGGCAGAAGGTGGGAGTGACTCGCCTGAGAGGATTTTGAGGTAGAGAAGATACTAAACACCTTGAGGATTTCTTTCTGGATATACCAAGCCAGAGAAGGGAGGCATTTTGTTTCTTACAGCTTAAAGGGTTTTCCAGGAAAAAGAATCCTAGGGATTCCCTCACAACACTTGAAAAACTATGTGAAAAGAAGATTGTGGGCGCTAATGGATATTATCTACAATCTTGTGGTGGTTAGACGTACTGTATCACAATCCAATATTTAAATGTTATAGATTCCCGCTGCCTGGGTGAAGGTGAGGGGATTTCAACTTCTTAAAACATATACAGTTAGTGGAAAAACACCCTAGCGCAAAAAAATCTAAGAAATACTATACCCTTAAATTGTTAAGTGATTAAATGGTACTGAGGTTACTAAAATAAAAATACAATTGTTGTAAACTGACTCCTCGATGGCAGAAACTTCTGGAGTAGACCCCACCCCCCCCCCTCCCCCCTCACCCCCTCCTTCCCTCCCCCTCCCTTGTCCGATGTCCGGTTTGTCTTGTATGTCCTTTACGTACTGTCTCTGTTTCAAACCAAAGTAGCCTTAATAATTGAAAGATGTTGTTAAAGAGAAAAAAAATATGTTGGGGTATTGTATTATAATGGGCTGTGATATACTGTCAGAATCCCCAATAAAGAAAATTGAAGTTGAAAAAAAAATACAATTGTTTAAAGTATAAAAAATGTATTTTTAAAATTAATTTAATTTACAGTAACACGGTTATACAAATAATAATAACGACCAATACCAAACTATAAATTTAGTATACCTAAAACCCTATTCAAGCTTGAACCATAATTATATTTAACAGTTAATAAAACATACATATTAATCAAAGCAAACAATTTTTTACACACATTAATTAATTCATGCAGTATATTGACATTCAAGAAATATTCCCAATCAGTGTTGTGTGCTTCAATTGATTTTGCGTAATGTATTTAGGCACTATGGCCCAAGTTAAAAGACCAAGAAGAATATTTGTCTCCACTTTGTGTCTCTGATAGGGATTTAATATAACCTTTTCCCTGATCACATGGGAATAGACAAACACAGTCCAATCTAGATGGGTTTGCACCCTGTTAAGATGTTATTATGGCAACATAAATTGACTCCATGATGTTAGAATGATGTGCTGTTTCCAATGGACTCTATATATATATATATATATATATATATATATATATATATATATATGTTGCTTATGTTGCTTATCTTAAAAAAAGAGATGCTTTTATGCTGGATACTTCAGGCTGCGTCTGATGTAGTCTGTATAAATTTCTAGGCAAGTGTATGTGTAGTCTTACCCCTGGGTTCTGCTGCACGGACTGTAGTTAACTCCCTGTCCAGACATATGCCCAATGCTACACTGATGCCTTTAGCTGATTCACAGCAGCCTTACAGTAAGCTCTTTATGTTGTACCTCAAACTGACCCATCCAGTGGGGATTTCATCTTCTCAAAGAAAATAGTATATAGAAGAACTAGAAAAAGAGCTCCCTATTCGGCTAACCAAAGTCAATTGATTTGTGTCATGTGGTAAACTTAAAACATAACATTTAATATACTATTACTATACTTGACTAAAATAAATTTAACACTTAAGGTAAACAAGTAAACATTCTAGTCCTAGGTGTTTAATCAATAAACCTGTCTGGTTATAGGTTCAAAGTGAGAGATGACCAACCTTTACAAGCAAATGATTTAATCTGTACAGTAAATATACAATTATCCAAACTTAATATGGGGTATCATGTGTCTAAATTAGACCCTTTTAGATTAATGTATTCCTTAGATATAAACACCTTTCATGGTGCAGGGTATACACAGTAAGTATTAACCCTTTAGGTGTTAATAAGTTATGAGTAGACTTAGTATGGGAAAACCCTTTTCTAAGTAACTCATTTACAGTAAGTGGGGTTGAAACAATTGTAACAGTAAAAAGGTATCCTGTTCACAAGTCAGCTGTGTTACTTGCAACAATGTCTGAAGTGCTGCCTTTCGTTCTCTTTTACGTTCATGTCACATAGATAGTATCATAATCAAACTAAGTCTAATGTTTTATTTCCTAAACAAAAACCATGGAGCTCTCAGCAAAAATATATACAGCAGAAATGGGAAACAAAGTTGGTATTAACACCCAATAAATGCTGTATCTAGATACTGTTGTATCAACTTTAGAGAAAAGCCAGATATTCTCAAATGATCTACAGGAATAATGTTGTCCAGCTAAATATCTTTAACAGGTACAATGCTTGTAGCTAATCATCCAAAATAGTATGCATAGATCGTGAGCGGCGGTGCAACTTCCTTGGAGAAAATAGTATGCAGCTTTGGCAACAGCCAAAGCCTTTATATTCAGCCTTGCAAAATGCCACGTTTAAGGCATATCAGACTTTAACATAAAGCTGGCTGTAAAAAAGCTTGATGTGAGATACAATGCATAGGAAGCATAACACCTAAACTGGATTATTTAACAAGTATAATCCCTGCAGTTGATCACTGCAGATGCCACGTTGAAGGCATATCATGGTGAATGGTACATATCAAAAAACAGCAGGCAGAATCACCAATATAGAACAAAACAGGAACACTTACTCTAAAAGGTGGCCATTCACTTTGAAAAACTTGGACTATAAAAATAAAAAAATAAATCCTCCCCTAAATAAATAACAAAAATAGGCTGTCATGGTAACCCGTCTGACACAAGTAATTAAAAACACCTAATGCTAATCTTAAGTGGCAGAAACATGCTGGGATACAGTCACCCAAAGGAAATGCACTATTCTGCTATTAAAAACATCCATAGAGACCAGAGGGGGAACACTGACTTACAGAAAATGGGTATACATAAACCCTTTATTGAGTCCAAAAGGGCTTAGAGTATTTAAGTTGTAAATCCAGCGGGCCTCCAGTTGAAGCAATGATTTGTCCCAATCCCCTCTTCTTATGGATTGTGGGATATGGTCAATTGCTTGAAACATAATGCTGCCTGGATCACCTTCATGGTTGTTCCTAACATAGCATGAGTGTGGTGTATCCACTGCATTCCTAATGGTGCCTAAATGTTCAAAGATTCTCACCCTCGGTTTCCTCCGTGTTTTGCCTCCATACTTGAGGCCACAAAAACAGGTCGCAAGATAAATAATACCTACTGATCTACATTACAGCATGAAAAATTTCTGATGGAATTGTTTGCTGCCATCCGAATTAATGAAAGATTTACTGTTTGACACTGAGTCACAAGTCTTACACCGGTGACACTTAAAACAGCGTATGGTTTGTTTACCTAACCAGGTAGTCTTGGTTTTTTTATTTCTCCTTGAAAAATGGCTGTTTACCAATGTGTCTTTCAGATTTCGTGTCCTTCGCTATGTGACATTTGGGTGTGTCCTTAGCACCTTTTTTAGATCGGGGTCATTTAGCAATACATGCCAGTGTCTGTCTAAGGAGGCACCAATCTCTTTACATGAGCGTTAAACGATGTTATACATCTTATTTATTTTTCTGTAGATTCTTTCTTACGGTTCGAAAACAGAGCGGTCCTTGATGTTGTCAGGGCTCTGTGGTAAGCCTTCTTAATACAGTTCCCACTATATCCGTATTCAATAAAGTTTGACTTCATTATTTTAGCTTGTTTTTTGAAGTAATCAATTTCAGAACAATTGCGACGAATATGCAGGAATTGGCCTGTTGGTATACCACGTATTAGCACAAATGGGTGGTGGCTGTCAAAATGTAGATAAATATTGGTTGCTGTCAGTTTAGAATAACCCATGGTAGTCAGGACCGTTTTAAGACCTTCTTGGCCCTAGGCACTTTTATTTCTAGAGGCCTGTGTCCCCGATAGTTTTACTCATTTTTATGCTAATTTCGATATTGGCGATATTTGGCATTGATATTTTGATGTTTTGATATTTAAAGGTATCGATACTTCAAAGGCATTTTAAATTAAAATGAGCTGTTTTCTCTTATTTTGTGATTTTTTTTGTTTAGGTATTTTTTTCCAGTGAAATATTGTAGGCCCTAAAAGGTACATAGGTCCTAGGCACTGTGCCTAGTCGGCCTAATGTATAAAGCGGCCCTGATGGTAGTTAGATGGCTATCCTCTGGTTTTTCTTATAGTGAGGTTCAAGAAATTGATCTGTGACTCACTAATTTCACATCTCAGTTTCATATTATGGTCATTTGAGTTAAGCAACATCATAAAATCAGTAAATAAAGTTTTACTGCCATTCCACAGGAGGAGGAAATAATCTATATAGCGAAGTCGCACATCGATACAACTAGAATACCGATGCATGCTTCAGAGAACACACCGACCTCCTCCCACCATCCCAAATACAGGTTCGCATAAGTCGGGGCACACATAGTGCCCATAGCCATCCCCTCTATTTGAAGGTAGAATTTCTTGTCGAAAAGGAAGTAGTTGTGACACAGAATAAATTGTAGAAATTCCCATTTAAAGTTTTTACTGTATGTTTGTAGAAATTTCTACTCCTGGAAGAGAGGTAGTTTTTGAGAGCCTTTAGGCCCACATCCTGTCTGATACTCTATACTATATTTAGGGGCAGTGTTGGAGGGAGAGTAATGGGAGGATATCTTCGAGGCGGTGGCAAAGAGCTCAATTTGCACCACTTTGAAGGAAAATTCCTATAAAGTCTTATATAGGTGGTATTACACACCTATTACACACCTAATAAATTATCGAGGATCCCCTAAGGCATGTCCCTCTATGCCCTAAATTGTGTGGTTACAGGGGAACCTATAGCCATATGTGGTGGAACTGTCCAAAATCCAAAAGCTTTGGTCTGGTGTGACGAGGTGGATCCAAAGAATAAGCTCTTAACCATGTGATCTGGACCCATGGATGTTTCTGCTTTGCAGACCATTGGTAAAATTCAGCAGAGATTAAAATAAACTGATCACACAGATTGCCATGACCACTAGATGTTTAATAGCTGCTCACTGGTCAATGCAATCAATACCATCCATGTCCCAGATCAGGAATAAAATATGATATGCATGCCAGATGTACAACCTGACAGGTTTGGTAAATGACAACTACCGTTCATGTTCTCTGATTTGGAAACCCTGGCTCAAATTCTGTAGGGACACAGGGAGGCTTCGTCCAACCTTTTAACGTCCCGCTCAACTGAAGCAAAATAAAGGGAGGAAAGAAAAGATTACAGGGCCATGGGCTTGGATTTCATCTGCCATTGCAGATAGGAATATGCCCCAACATATTTACCAATTGTATGAACCCCATGAGGTCTTGGACGGATCCAAACCAATCTTTACCTCAATCGGTCCTTATGACCCGCCTTTACATTTTACTGTTGTAAAGATGTACTATTTGGATGTTATACATTTTAATCTTATTAGACCAGATCTCTGCAATCTCGTTTATATAGATTATTCAGGAGGCATTAAATCCCTTTGCAAAGGCTTTTAATATGGTTTCAAATGGTTCAAAGGATAGACAACAGAGAGTTGTATTAAATTGAACTTTTTCAGGTTGGGCTAAAGTTGTGAGTGGAGTACCTCAAGTATCGGTACTGTGACCCATGTTTCTTAACAGTTATTAATAACCTTGAGGTTCCAATAGAGAGCAAAGTCTCCATCTTTGCTGATCACTCTAAATTGTGTAAGGTAGTAGAATCAGAGCAGAATGTAATTTCTCTCCAGGTGGGTTTGTATAGACTGGAAACTTGGGCAGGTAAATGGCAGATGAGTTTTAATACAGATATTTTCAATTCAGGTGCACCATTTCTTGATCTTCTTTATCTTCTATCTTCATCTGTCAATCCAAAAAGCCCCATGGTAGATCCCAACCGATGTTGTCTCCTCGTCTTCTTGGGCTCAAATGAGGCGTCACGGCCAATAGGGCTTGTGACGTCACATTTAGCATCAAAATGGTTAACAGCCACCTGATTGGCTGTTAAAACTTTGTGCCGACTTTTTTTTTTTAATGACGTCACTTAAAGGGAATGATGCCAGCCAATGGGGCTTCTTGGATTGACAGATGAAGATACAGTGGTGGCTAAACTAACTCTCAGGCGGCCTGCACCGTGGGTAATTTAAAACCCTGTGCCGACGCGGCCGTTTTTTTTTTCTGGCGCCGCAGGTGTTTCCTATTGTTCAGCGCATTAGCGCTGAATGGGGAAACGGGCCATGCGCGGCCGCAAGATGCGGCTGGCGCGCGGCCTAGTTCGGCGGCTGCCGAAAAAAGCCCCAAAAAATTGCGGGTAAATGGTAGAATAAAGCTGACCGCAGCAGTAGAAGATAAAGATCAATACATTGTGACAGATGAAGATAGAAGAAGGTGATTAAAGAAAGAAAAAAGAAGATTTGGGTACCTGATCCGGATCTTCATGGCGGATGGCATCGGATAGTGTTGGAGGCCTTCAAGGTACGTGAGCTTCCTGTTTCCCCGGAAGTCCGGGGGCCAGCCGTTCTAATGTAAGTAATGTATTGAATGTTTGTAAATGTATTTTTTTTATAGGTTTTTTCATTGGATGTGTTTTTTGATTTGTTGAGGGGGGGCACAGTGACTGATAATATATTAATCTGTACCACTTTAGGGTACAGATCAATACATTATTATGACAATATTTGGGGGGCATTTCTGGCTTGGTATTGCTGCTGTTTTTTTAATTACAATTTATTATGTGGATGTCATTGTTTGGTCTTTTTCTGCTTGATTGAAATCAAATGTTTGCGATTGTTTTTCGTTTTTAGTTAATGATGTATTATGTTAGCTAATGTGTTTAATGGTTATTTCAGATATTTTTTGAATTTATTTCTTTGTAGTTTAATGTTTCAATGAATTCATTAATGTTGTATAAACTAATTGGTTTCATTGGTTAATGTGACTATTAATTTCGAGTTGGTTTAGTAATTAATTGGTTTGATTGGTTACTGTTTAAAATAATTCCGAGTTGTTTTAGGAATTAATTGGTTTGACTGGTTAATGGTTTAATTAATTCATTGTTGATGTTGTTATTGCTTGTATTCATTGGATTAGCTGGCTACTGTTTTTATTTAGTGAAGTGTGGTTTTTCTGAGTTTTGTTATGTTTTTTTATTGTGTGTCTGGTGCATGAATGTATTGTGATTAGGGTGCCCATTGAGTGCTATAGAGGCTTATCAAGCCCATATTATTATTATTATATGGGTATGATGTGCCACTATACTGCTCAATGGGTACAGGGTGGGTATAGTCAGTCCGGGTTGGGTGCTTAGGCCTCCCGGGTGGGTAGAGGAGGTGGGTGAAGGGGGTATTAGCCCTAAGGATGGGTGTCTAGACCTTGTGGGTGGGTAGCAGTTGGGTTAAACCCTTCATTACCATAGCGGTAATGAATCCTGGAGAGAGAAAAACAACTTTAACACTGTTATACAGGGATAAGGTCACATTCAGATACATTTAGTGGATGATGTCACATTCTTTAAAAAAAAATGGCTGCCATCACATGGTACTGGAACCAATCAGAATGTGAGTGTACCACATGGTATATCTCACAATCTGATTAGTTCCAGTACCATGTTACGGCAGCCATTTAAAAAAAAATGTGACATCCATCCTCCCTTAAAGATGATGTCACATCCTTTTAAAAAAGTGGAACATGTCACATGGTACTTCAAACAATCGGATTGGGGATGTACCATGTGATGCCTCACGTGGTATATCTCACAATCCGCTTGGTTGTAGAACCATGTGATGGCCGCCATTTTGTTTTAATGATGTGACGTAACTCCCTTGAAGATGACATCACATGCTTAAAAAAGGAACCTTGTCACATGGTACAGCATCCAATCAGATTGGAGATGTACCATCTGACCCTAAAATGTGATGTCACATATAAGGCCTGTCCCATCTCATTATACTGTAGCTTAAGAAGCTGATGGACAACATCCTCCCTATGTATTAAATGGATTACAAAGCACAGATGAAGATAAAGATGAAGAAAGAAAAAAGAAGAAGATAAAGACAATAAAAATAAGATGTCCTTACCAGCTGTTGAGGATCATTGCGTCCAGTGTCAAGAGGTTCCTGATTTGCTGATGGACTTGGAATCAGATGGTGAAGTCAAAAGTAAGAAAAACATTGATTGTATTTTTTTTTCATTGCGTTTTTTTTATTCTTGTTATATTTTATTGTATTTTTGGATTCTTGTTTTTTCTAATTGTTTTTTTATGCTAGTTTTTTCTAAATCTCTATTTTTATGCTTCTTTGTTTTTTAGGTTGCCTATTGACTGCCAATGTGTTATCTATGCCCATTTCAGTCTATAGATAAATATAGTGAAAGGCAATGCATTTCTTGGCAAATGCTTGTTTTTAATTATTGTGTTTTGTATTTTTGTTTTTGTTTTTAATTAATTGTTAAGGGCTTGTTTTTATTTAATTTTTGTGTTGTTTAGGTGCTTGGTTTCTTTAATTGTTGTATTGTTTAGGTGCTGGTTTTATTTAATAGTTGTGTTGCTTAGGTGATTGGTTTATTTAATAGTTGTGTTGTTTAGGTGCTTATTTTTTTATTTTTGTGTTTAGGTGCTAGGGTTTTTTTTAATTGTGGTGTCTTTTTGGTGATGTATTTTTTTTAGGGTACCCATTGACTGCCATAGTGACTAATCATGCCAATATTATTTGGTCATGATGTACTTTACTACTGGGCCAATCAATGGGTAGAGGGGGGGAGTATTTTCCCCAGGGAGGGTGGTTAGGCCTCCCGGGTGAGTAGTAGGGGGGATGGGGAGAGAAAAAGCATTCCCAATGAGACTCCCTTGGGACTCATGGGAACTTTGCGCTTCGCGACTTTTGGGGACAAAAATAGGCAAAATGTCCAGAAACACCGCAGTAAAGACATAAGCCAGCGTTTTTGCGTCATCATTTTTCCGATTTGGAAAGGCTAATATCCCCTAATTGCATAGATTTGGACGTATCCGGGGTTGAAACCTCAGCGAAACTCACCTGACCGGGACTGATCCGGGCTGGGATGGTACGATGGTGAACCTTCTCTGAACGTCTCTCCTGGAGGCGACGATCCACCTTGATACAGATGAACTCCTCCAAATCAGTGGGGCGATCGTAGGCTGCGAACTTGTCCTTCAAGGTTTCCGATAAACCTTGCCAAAAGGCTGTGGCCAGGTCTACATCGTTCCAGTTGGTTCTAAACACAAGAGCGTATTTGGTTACTGAACGACTGCGTTGGGAAATATGAAAAAGTGCAGAGGAAGCACATACCTTACGACCGGTTGTATTAAACACTTTCCGGAATTCCCGGGAAAAGGCTCCGATATCCTGTGTGAGGTTGGATCTTCGCTCCAAGATGGTAGAGGCCCAGGCATGGGCGTCATCTACAAGGAGAGAGAAAATGTACGCCACCTTGCAGCGGGATGCAGTAAAGCGTGAATGATTCATTTCAAATTGTATACAGTAAAGCATTGATTCAAAAAACCCCAGCATTCATGAGGGTCGCCCACATAATGGTAGGTAACCGAGGTTCCTGAGGGAAGGGCAAAGCAGGAGTAGTGGGAATATCAGGAACAGCAGGCACAAGAAGAGAATCCTGAAGAAGTCGTACCGACGAAAAGCGTTGAATCATTGTTCATCCATTGCACATTCGTGACGCGGAGTCCTGGCAGCCAGAGATCTTTCTACACTTTCTGCTCTCAACTTCACTCAGCCGGAAGTGACGTGGATGTGAGTTGAGATGCGGAAGTGACCATGTGTGTACCGGCGAATAGGTTGAACAACAGTCGGGATTTCGTATCACGAACTGCCAATATATACTGAATGTGAGTGCACATCTATATGCTTTTATTATTATTGTAATACAATTTGAGATATACTACGCAATTAATATTTTTTCATTATTTCCTGGGTATACCAACCACGGATTGAAAGAAAAGATTAACAAAGGGGTTTATACATGTGAAGTTCCTGATCCATTGCTCCATTCAGAGAGAGGACTGTCTCTGTACTGCCTTAATGAAAAGGAGGAAAGTGTGAGTGGAATATTTTTCACTTATATAGTATCCATTCGGGTTGAAATTGTACTACACCATGGTGTTTCTGTTATTTTCTTTCATGACGGTGACGTGAACGCTTGCGCTCCCCTGAACTTTTGAAGAATTTTGGGATCCAACAGACTAAGAGAACAGTCTTTGAAAAGGGTTTTGAGCAGCTATTCAATTAGCACCTCACACTGGGTGGTGGATTTAATTAATCACAATATATTCACTAATTGATCACAGTTCACAATATTATATTTTTATGTCACTTTATTATATTATATATTTTACATTTATTATTATTATTGGACACTATTCAATAAAGTAAGCGCTGTTACAATTAATTGTTTTAAAGTCCTATTCCTCACAGAGACCTAGAAGATTATTTATATATCTTCTACTATAGGGTTATCCTCCATTAGAGTTTTTACTTATGTTTCTATATACATTTATTATAATATTGTTAGGAGGCTTTATTGCAGATGTCATTTGGTTATATTATGATCTTTCTGAACATTATGTATAAATTATGAGTTGATATTTATTATGTTTATGTTGTAATAACTTGTTTTATTGTTCACTTTTTATTGTTGTTCGTGTCAATCCCAGTTATGACAGGTCTCAATTCTATGGGAGAGAGGGCTTAGCCAACCCCCCCTTCACTCCCCCTTTTTGTGGAGTGTTGTTATTGTTTTGGCAGGTTTCCATGGAGACCTGTCATCTCTCCTGTATAATGAGTGTTTGGCCGTGGACGTCGGACTCAGAGCCTGCTGGGCGATGACCCCCGGGGAGAGGTGGGGGACAGATGGCCCAGACGGGGATCGGGAGGAGTGTGTAGTTATCGCTCACTGGCGCAGGTCTCCGTTCTTCCCCAGGGCACCTCGGGCGAGTGGGATATGATAGGTGCGTGCGGACGTGACGGGGGGTTGCTCGCAGGCACGAGGACATTCGCGTCACACTAGGAGTCATTTTTTGGGTGCGAAATTTAATTATTTTATACAGGTATATTGAGTATATAAGTAGGGTCTAGGGCACCATTGGGTTATACTCCTTGTTAAAGGACATACATCCGAAACGCGAAGGAGGGTGGCACTACTTGATTAATAAATATATTGATTTTTAACCACCTGGCTCCCTGGCAGTGGGCTGCTGTTCTCTTCTTTTTGTGTTGGATCTTCTTATCAGCTGCTGGGCACGCCATCAGGGACTTGTGGAGGCTCAGGAGTCGGTAAGAAATTAGCTTAATTTCACAATGTTTACAAGTGTATGCAATATCAGTTTTAATTTAGTTTGACTCCAATGAGTTAAATACAAGTGGATTGATTTTCATCTTGCTGGTTCACTTCAGGAGACACTTTATTATCAACTGACTGTTAATTTACTTATGCTATTAATCTAGACCCATTCCATAATAGAACATTACTCCAGAGTCTGTATTTATATCATTGATTAAGGACGATATACATTCCGGACACTTTGGAGCACCCACTTGACTATATTCACGAGTTCATGGTTAGACCAAATATGGTCTTCTTAACATGTGCCCATGAATATAATTACATAACTTGGTGCGAACCTAGACTCCAATGCCGTGCCACACTTTTGAAGATAGAACATATTGTTGAACCAAAAGTAATTATTTTCCAGAATGAATACCATAGACTCAATAAGGAACAGTACCTGTTATTCTTTTAATTCACCATCTCCTTTTAATATTCTTTCAACTGCTTTGACCCCATCTCTATGTATAATTGATGTGTAAAGGGATTTCACATCCGCCGTTACTAATATATAATAATCACACCATTTAATATTATTTAAGATTCTAATTATATTTGTTGTATCCTTTACATATGATCTTAAAGAGGTCAGACATTTCGTAGAAAAAAACAGTCTATATAATGAGACAGATTGCTGGTTAATGAATCAATACCTGATATTATCGGTCTTCCAGGTGGGTTAACAATACTTTTATCGATTTTGGGTAGAAAGTAAAAGAGTGGCAATTTAGCTTTCTCTCTACATAAATACTTAAACTCATCTTCATTTAGAATACCCAAATTTTTCCCTTTCAATAGTATATTTTTCAGTTCCGTGACCTTTAGATTTGAGACCTTAGCATCAGTCACAGAAATGTCATGAGTTGCAGGAGGAACCATAGACAGAGAAACTTGCAGTTACATCTGAAACTTTAGAATCAAGCATAGAAATATCACAGATTGCAGGAAAATTACAGCATACAGCAAAAACAAAAAACAATGGGAGTACTCTTGTCTTTTGAAATGAGAACCTGTAAAAACAGCAGTGGTATACAAAAGCAAAGAAATCAAGGTAACACAAGTCTGTTTTAGAAATGCAAGTCTGAGAGTCTGAAGTGGTGACACAGGTACTGAAGGGAAATACAAGCTTATCTTTGAAAAAGGCAATATGAGGATCATCAGGGATTAAACCAGGCACTGCAAAAAGAACAGTTCTAGCCTTCGCAAAAATGTTTTTGAATGCAATAAGTCTTCCCTATCCGTACAGGGGGTGCAATGGAGGATTTGCTTTAGGAAATTAAAAAAAAACCTTATCAACTGGCGTTACCACAAAAAAAGAAAAAGGGAACTCTTCTGGACAAAAATCCGGATATAACAAACCTGCAGAAAAACTTGAAGCAAACACTTTTAGGAATCCACAATTTCCAAACACACCAAGAGAGCAAGCGGGAGGGGTCTGCTGAAGTAATCAGGTGATGGATCTGTTCTAGCAAGGTACAGAAGTGGCCTTTGCTTTCTGAAACCAGGGAGACTCCAATAGCGAGTAAAACCTCAGTAGTCGGAATAGCGGGGAGCAGGCATGACTCGTCAGGGTCACAGGCAGATGGCAGATAGCGTGTCAGAGGTCGCAGGAGGCAGGATGCAGAGGGCTTGGTCAGGGTCACAGGCAGAGGTCGGCAGCATTAAGGCAGGAAAAGGGCAGGAAAGCAGGAACAGGACTGGAACTTAGGAACAGGACTGAGACTAGGGAGCGGGACTGGGACTAATGAACAGGACAAGGACTTGCTAGCAAGAAAAAGACTGGGGCAAGCTAGTTCAATAGCAAAGGCCTTTAATTAATGTAACCAGAACTCAAACAGGAACATAAACAGGGCAGAAGCAGCAGTCTGGACAGAAACAAAGCAAAGGCCAGGAAGCACAAAAAAAAAATGAAAACTATAAGGACAGGCAGAGACAGAAGACTGTAGCACCAATATGAGACAGACAGAGGAAACCCAGAGCAGACAGAAAACAGTAGCACAACCGGTGGACAGACAAGAAAACTGTGGCTGGTAGTAGGATGTCTAGGAAACCTTGACACAGGTGAAGAGTTGAGAGGAGGGGGAGAGAGGGAAAGAGGGATGGAGGGAGAGAGAGCAGTGGGAAGAGGGAGAGAGGGGGGATGATGAGTTATATGGAATAAGGAGTGAGAGAAAGAATGTGGGAGAGGATGTGGGAGAGAGGGGAGGAGAGTGGAGAGAGGGGAGGCTTATAGGGGTAGAGGGGAGGGTAGATGGGTAGAGGGGAGGGGATAATTGAAGGGTGAGTTAACATGAGATGAGAGTGCTGGGGTATAAGAAAGTTGAGTGGAGGGAGAGAGAGCAAGAGGTTTGGAGAGGTTGGAGAGGAGAAGGAGTGTGGGAGAGGGGGAGGAAGGGGAGAAGGAGATGGGAAAGAGGAGACAGAGGGATTGGAATGAGGAGAAAGGAGATTGAAGTGAGGAGAAAGGGGGATGGAAGTGAAAGAGATGGGTGAGAGAGGGGGAAGATAGTGCAGGGGAGACAAGAAAAATACAAATGGGAGGGGAGAGTGAGAAGGAATGGGTAGATAGGGTAGATAGGAGTGAGGAAAGAAAGGGGGTTGGGAGGAGAAGAACGGGGAAAGCGTGAGGGGAGCGGGTAGATAGGGGCAGGAGAGGGGTAAACGGGAGGGAGAGGAGGGAGTGGGGTGAGGTGTGGAAACAGACAGGGTATTGGGGAGAGGTGGAGAGTGAAAGGGGGATTGGAGGAGGAGATATGGAAAGATGAAGGGAGCGGGTAAATTTGGCAGGAGACATGGAGAGAGGAGGGTGGGAGGAGGCAGAGACAGTTGAGGGGGGAGGATGGATAATGAAGTGGAAGAGAGGGGGAGGGGAGCGAATTTATAGGGGCAGAAGAGGGGTAGAGAGACGGGAAAGAAGAAATGCGGATAGGGGGACAATAGGGAAAGAGCAGGGACAGAGGGAGGGAGGTGGACATAGAGAGGGGAGATACAGTAGAGATGGAGATAAAGGGGGAAGGAGAGAGATGGGTTAGTGGAGTGGGGTGAAGTGGATGGGGGAAGCAAAGTGTGGGAGAGAGGCAGGGGAAACAGAAGGGGAGAAGGGGAGAGAGGGGGAGGGAAAAGGAGTGAAGGGAGAGGAGAGGAGAGAAAGGGAGGGAGTTTATGTTTTCTATGTTAAATATAAGATTCTTGGTAAACAGATATATTTTGGTTGGATTTTTAATCTGAGGGCTATGTCAGATTTGGTAAATATGTCTAATGAACATAAGTACATAGCAACATACAGAAAATCCCTTAAAATGGTTTCACTACTTCTAATTTTAGTTAGTATAAATAGCCATCAGTATGGTAGATATTAAGAAAAGGATAGTAAATGAACAATTAAGGGAGTGGGCATTCAAATGGACTGATAAATCCCGACTTCTCTCTAATTAGAGACTATGGGGCCAATTCACAAAGCAGTGATAAGAGGTTTTAAGTGTGATAAATGCATTTATAACGCGATACTGCCTGTTGCATGATTCACAATGCAGTGATAACATTGAAGTACCGCACTATAAAGGCTTTATATCACCAAAAAACAGTCAGTGATCAAAAAGTCGCACAATAGGCCAAAAAATGGCAAACACGCCATTTTTTGCCTGTATGCGCTATTCACAAAGAAGTGATAACTGATTCGTAATATGAAAGCTCATCATTTCTTTTCACCAGATAAAAGCATATTTTTTCTTGCGCAGCATTAATACAACAGGCCGGCAGGGATCTCCAGGTATCATCGCGGGTGTCTGGGGGTCCTCGTGTGGTCCCAACAGTTGTCCAGGGGCCCTAGTGTGGTCCCTGCAGTATGCGTGGGCCTCCAGGTGGTCCCTGTAGGTATTCAGGGGCCCCACAGTGCTCCCTGTGTGGTCCCCATGGGTGTATGGGGGTCACTAGGTGGTGTCCGTGGGTTTCAAGGGGGCCTTAGGTGGTCCCCATGGGTGTCCATGGGTCTTCAGGTGGTCCTGCAGATGTCCAAGGGGCCACAGGGATCCCTGGGAGGTCTCCATGCTGGCCAGGGGTCCTCAGGTAGTTCCCTCTCGTGTCCGGGGGCCCTCGGGTGGTCCCCGTGGGGATCCCCACAGGCCTGCGCTACAATTCTGTGCCCCAATTTTTTTTCCACTTCTTTCAAATAAATACATCCCCCTCCCATTTGCGATGGGAGGAAGAGTGGCAGTGGATTTGCAGGGTCATGGCCATGACCTCATTGGCCTCATTGGCTTAACCGGCAGTGGTGGCGTGACCACTTCGTCGCAAACTCTGAGCTCAAATTCCCCTGCCTGCTGAAAACCTGTCACGAACTGCTGGGGAAATGTGTGTGACAGGGTAGTAACTCGGACCAGACTGACTGGGGGCGGAGCTTGAATGCACAGCGCATGCCGAGGCATGCGCTGTAGAAGGCACTGGGGCTGGGGCTGCGGCCTAAATCACCTTAGCGATTAGTAACCGCTATAGTAATTAAGGGGTTAACCCATAATCCCCCACTACCCACCCAGGAGGCCTAACCACCCTCCCCAGGCAACTACCCCCACCCTCTACCAATTCATTGGTGCAGTGGGTTCATCATGCTCATTTAATAATGAAGATGGATGAAGAAGAAAATATAGTATAAGATACAGAAGAAAAAAGTAGACCAACAAATGGATTACAATTAAAAGATGAAGATAAAAAAAAGAAGAACCGGATTTTGGACTTTACCTGTGGCCCGTTGCTGTTTTGGATTGTGGCTTTGTTCGAGAACTCGTTGAGACCACAGGAATCGGAAGGTGAAGACATCTAAAGGTAAGAAAAAACATTAAATGTATGTTTTTTCTTTTACAGGTTTTTTTCATTGTATTGTTGTTATTTTAATTGTTTTATTTCCCATTGATTGCAAATGTACAGTATATATGTATGCCCCCTTAGGACTATACATACATACATACATACATACATACTGCACCGACACACTTTATTCGAGCAAATACCCAGTATGTACCTGGCAGATACCTGGAATGCACCGCTCCTCACCTCTGACAAGCCCCGTTGCGTTTGCCTTCCCAGCCTGGGTTCATGCCTGGCTGACGGGCGGCTGATCTGTTAAATGATAATGATTAGGATTTAATAGGCTGCAATGCTTCGCGTGTCTACCAGATGGCATAAATTCATGAATTGTAATGCAGTATATATATATATACTGTGCAGTATTGCAGCCAGCGGGAATAAAATGCTTCAATCCCTGCCTGGAAAATACCTCAATGCACTCGGGCAGAAAACAGTCACAAACCTCAATACACCCGGGTATACCCGAATTCGTGGGACTAGCCGAGCTCGAATAAAGTGTGTCGCCAGTGTACATACATACATACATACATACATACATACATACATACAGTGACAAGCAATGGTTGATTTGACCCCTCTCAGTATAGAGCAAGTGTTTATTATCTCTTATATATTTTGTAAATATGTCTTATGCAATAAGATGTTTTTTGCAGACTCAATCACAAAATATTATTTATCTCATTAATATGTGTACATCTGGTAGCTCCATTATTGGGAGGATCGGTGTTACTGTAGGTCCCACCCCGCGACAGGTTCTGTGGCGACACGGGTGATGCGGCCCCAACCAAGGAAGCTACCCACAGGCAACGCGCTGTCAGACAGAGGGATACCTTCAGGTTTGGGCTTAGGCACCACCCCTGCATCACATCCCATGATGACGCGGATGACGCATCATGCCCGCAGGAAACTATGCACCGGCGCAGTATCATGAAGAGCATGTGAGGGGTTAATCCTTAACTCCACACTAACCCAGGATCACCTGCTCCTGAGGCTCACTCGACCTCCATTCTACCATTGGGTGCTTGCTACCGAGTGGGCAGTTCATGCTAATGTGTGGCAGCTGCTTGCTTGCTGTTAATTGGTCACCTGCCCTTTATATGCTCAGCCAGCCCTCTGGCAAATTGGCTGAGCACAATTCTCCATTCCTGAACGTAGTGCTTACCTCAAGCTTCTGCTGCCTTGTCCTGTTGCCTTGTGCATTTTTGATCCTGCCTTGTCTCTCAGTGTTTTGACTTCGACTTGTACCTGGACCCCTGACTTCTCTCTACCTCAACCTCGGCTTGCTTCTGGACCTCTACCTTCTCTGCCCCAGGACCCCGGCTACCCCCTACGACCATCCGACTTCTCCAACCCCTGTCCACGGTGAGAATTACAACAATCCTCACTTCTCCAACCATGACCCGCCTATGCGACTATCACTCTGTACTTCGGACGCGCTCATGCGCCTGGAGGTCGGTGCACACTAACATCCCCACCTCTGCCTTGTGGTCCGTCTTCTTTGTGATGAGCACCCGTTACAATTATAGCCCCACATTCTGTATACAGTAATATTTCCCCCAAACCTTCTGAATTGTAAACTGACACACATAGGTTGATAGGAATGGTAAATAAATTTACCATGTAAACTTGCTGAAACCCTGGAAGATGCAGCGGTCTCTATTCATCCACCCGGTGGAGGAGGAAACGGACTTGGGTCCTCAGCCCCCACGGGAGAACATCGTGTGGGACGATAAAATCCCAATGGGTAAACAGTTGTCCTCTGAACAAAAAGGGGACTTGTTAGCAATAATTACACAATTCCATGATGTTTTTTCTGATTTACCAGGACAAACTAACTTAATTTCACATGCGATCGAGACAGCACCTGGGGTAAAAGTACGTTCCCATCCTTATAGGTTGCCTGAAAGTCGTAGGGCCCTGTAGAGAAGGAGGTACAAGAAATGTTACACTTCGGAGTGATTGAGGAATCATGCAGTGAGTGGTGTAGTCCACTAGTTATGGTCCCTAAACCCGATGGAAAGGTAAGATTTTGTGTGGTTCTCAGAAATGTCAATGCGGTATCCAAGTTTGACGCATATCCGATGCCAAGGGTGGACGAAGTAATTGATGCCCTTGGTAACGCGGAATCCACGCTGGACTTAACAAAAGGATACTAGCAAATACCTTTAGAGGAAAAGTCCATGTGCAAAACAGCCTTTGCCACTCCCATGGGTTTATACCAGTTTGTGACAATGCCATTTGGACTGCATGGAGCCCCAGCCACATTTCAGAGACTCATGGATAAGGTGCTGAGACCCCATAGGACTTATGCCATAGCCTACCTAGATGACATTGTCATTTATAGTAATCACTGGCGGGCCAACCTAAATAGGCTGAAAGTGGTCCTCAAATCTCTAAGAGAGGCAGGGCTCACAGCCAACCCTAAGAAATGTGCCTTGGATAAGGCGGAAACCAAATACTTAGGGTATGCAGTGGGAGGGGGAAAAGTAAGGCCACTAGCCGACAAGGTAGTTGTCCTGAAAAAAGTTCCGACCCCCCAAACAAAAACGCAGATACGCTCTCTGCTGGGTTTAGCAGGGTACTACCGGCGGTTCATCCCCAACTACTCGGAAGTGGCAGCCCCTTTAACGGACCTCACAAAAAAGTGTGCCCCTACACAAGTGGTATGGTCAAGGGAGTGTCAGAGAGCCTTTGAGGACATAAAAAGGTGTCCATCAGAGGGTCCCGTCCTTAAAAGCCCAGACTTCAACAGGCCTTTTGTAGTGCAAACGGATGCATCAGAGATAGGGCTAGGGGCAGTGTTGTCACAACAGTTTGAGGGAGTTGAACACCCTATCCTTTTCCTGAGTAGGAAATTGTTCCCGAGGGAAAAAAATTACTCAGTGATTGAGATGGAGTGCCTCGCAGTTAAGTGGGCAATCGAGGCTTTGAGGCATTACCTGGCAGGAGTCCATTTTACTTTGGTGACGGACCATGCTCCACTGAAGTGGTTAAATAGTGTGAAAGATTACAATGCTAGGTTAACTAGGTGGTATATGGCCCTCCAACCCTTCTCATTTGAGATTCAGCACAGGCCGGGAAAAGAGAACGCAAATGCTGATTTCTTTTCTAGAGAAAACGTGGATGGTCGGGCTTCAGCCGTGCGTAGCCCCAGCCACACACTAACAGGGGAGAAATGTGACAGGGTGAACAAAAGCCACCAGCTATATGCCTGGCAGACATATGTTTAGTCTGCAGTGCAGCAGTGATGAGGTTATCTTCACCAGGGAAGCTCATGGCAATTAGTTGAATCCCAGCTGCCTAATCAAGGTGTGTTAAAAACCCTAGGATGTGCACACATGCTGCGAGCTGGTCAGCAGACAGGAGTGTGTTGCTGAAGAGATTACTGTTACAATGTTTGTCATTTTGTATGCTGTCTGAAGCAGGGAAATACCCTGAAAACTCTGGAGAGAGAACAGCTTGATTTAAGGTCTGTTTGCAAAGTACGTTTTGATGAACTGTTGTGTCCTGCACGCTGAAGAAAAACTGTTATGTTTACATGCTGAAGATAAACTATTTTCCTTTTGTTTTCTGATGAGAAGCTATTTGTTTTTGGTGTGCTGTATGTTTTAAGGCTAAAATAAATAAGCCTTATCCAAAGAACCTGCATGTGTAGTTGCATGTACCCTGCAACAGGGATCATTACCTGAAAAAAATATTTTAGGTACTGAGTCTGTATTCAGCACTGGGCATCAGTATAAAAGCAACACTGCTACATGGAGACAGTTTAGTGCACATAATGTACCTCTTGCAATAATTTTGACATGTGACAGTGAAACAAACTAAAACAACTTTAAAAATCTTGAATAATGACATTAATGGAAGACCTAAACAAGGAATTTATATGCAGAAAAGCTCACAAAAGCTAACTGCTTTTTATGCCTTTTAAATACCAGCAGTTACTTAAAAAAAGGTGAGTGGACACATAGCTGGCATAGTGTCAGGAATTGACACTTAACTGTCATCAAATCGTTTTAATAAAGATATTTTTTCTAAGAAAGTCTTTGTAACTGATGTGTTAGTCTGTTTAAAGGAAACATTTAAAATTGGAGCATATCATAGAAATAGCATATGTCATTAAATAAGTGTTCATCCTGATCGTTCTCAATTCTTTACCAACTGCATTTTACAGTAATACTACAGTAAACGAAAATCAGTATGATTTATAACTATTGTAAATACTTCCTAGGATCTAGAGAGATGTGACCTCGAAAATAGAGAAGGCCAGATGTGTCAAAGTTCGAACAACAAAAGTTCATTCAAACATTTTTTTAATTAAAAAAAAAATCCACACAAATGCATTCAATTCCACCTAAAGCCGTTAAGGTTTGTTAAACTTTCAAATACCAGACCATGAAATATGGGTTTTGGGAGATAGAGATTCTTTTTCAGCCATGGCTCAGGAAACAGTAAGCCTTGCTACAGTACTTAAAATCACCACATTGCATGTTACAATAAATCCAGCATCGATTGTAAATATAAACCAACAAACCAGCAGCTACTGTACACAAATGTATATGAAATGTCACACAATTGCATTTTGCACATTATTGTACTGTACAGTATGTGTTGGAGGGGGGGGGGGTGAATATATAGGTCCGGTTTATTTTTTTTTATATACAGAGTTTGTTCCTTTGGTCTGCGAGAGACCTCTGGAGACCACCTGAGGTATCCTCGGGCTTCTCACAGGTACCAGGCTGCGTGGTCCCCGGGGGACACCTGCGGGGAAGAACCGGTGGCCACACATCTGTGGGGGCACCGCAGACCCGTAGGAACCACCGGTGGGTCACCAGGCCCCCGTGGGAACCACCCGAGGCCAATCAGACAACTGTGGGTCTGACCTTGGGCCCCCAGACATCTGCGGGCCTACCGTGGGGACCCAATTGTGGCCCACATTGACCCACGGAGACCACCTGGTGGGCCATGGCGCCTGGCGGGACCATCAACAGGCCTCCAGACCCTTTATGAAACAAGTTGCTGGTAACCTGTAGGTCTGTAAGGTGACACGTCAGGCCCACCAGGGACTCACGTGGGCCTGGGGTATGAACCCTGTATGTAAAAGAATAAATCATGTATTTATGGGGATGCACAGGGGGTGGGTTATGTATTTAATAAATAGAATGATGTTTATTGTGGGGCTGTGTATTGTTTTTATTGTGGGTACTGGGGGTGGGGGGGGAATATTGGCCCCAAGGGTATGTGGGTAGGTCTCCTGGCTGGGTAGTGGGTGAGGGTGGTTAGGCCTCACGGGGTGGGGGGTTAGTGGGGGAGCATATGTAGGCCTCCCGAATGGTGGGTGAGGGTGGGTTAACCCCTTAATGACTGTAGCGGTTAATAACCGCTATGGTGATTAAGGGGTTAGGGGATTTTACATTGGCTATTGTGATTGTTGTGCATGTTTTGCAGCACCGGAGGGGCATGGGCAGGATGAAGATGAGGATGAAGACAGCCTTCATCGTGGGTGCCTGTAAAAGGTAAATGTAATATGTTTTTTTCTGTATTTATTGTAATTTATATGTATTTAAAATGGGCAAAAGCATTATTATCCATAATCCGTAATGGATTCTCGCCAATAAGAAAAACTTTACGGATAAATAGTTTGCGCGAATCCTTTACAGATAAATAGTTTGTTATTATGTCTCTCACTACACCTTGAGAAAGTCCTAAGGGATGAAACGCGTTGGTGCGTGGTCCTGTTTTTCTGCCTAACTGATCATTAAAGGCTAATGTATATTTTACCCCTGTTTTGAGTTGCCCTAATTTCCCTGCGTTTGCTAACGCTGTGAACTGTGCTCCTCTTCTCTACTGCCTCTTTAGATTTCCCTTCTGAGGGCTGCACGCTGAAGAATCATCTTACCTGGAACCACATCAGGAAGGTAAAGGGCATAGCCCATCATTTCTTACCTTCCTTTGCTGGACTGTGTATTGTTACCCCAGGGGTGAATTTATGTTTATTGGAGACGAAGTTTTGGGGTAGCCGTGTGGGCACCACCAAGTCCCTGTTTTTCACCCTGGGAAGTTCATTTGTATCTATCTACATTGTTCCTGGATTTTGGATTCATATATATGGAAGTTATATTATTGGAGCCTACTGTGGTGATGCACCAAAATACCACACAATCTATTTACGAACTAGCAAAGTTGGACTTAGAAAAAATTCCGGAAAAAAGTCAGTTTTAGAGCGCAAAGTGCCTGTTTGCGTTGCTTATTGCATCGGGTTGAGTGCAACATCACGTTCTAAGAGAACTTTGCGCTCTAAAAGTGACTTATCGGAGCTTAGTGCATGACCCCCATAATCTGAATCATATTTTTGATAAGTTACCAATTTTTGCCATTCTTTCTTTTTCTTTGGGGGTGTGGGGGTGTTTCAATGATGATCGTGAATTTAAAGAATTTTTTTTTATTTTATCATGATGAAAAATACAAATAATCACGAATAATACAAATGTTATCTTTCTAATACAATTTCTATCTTTATCTTCTTTGTAAGGGTAGCACCTGTCATCACTTCAGCAGCACCTGACATTGACATCATGAAAATGGATAATCATGGAAGAATAAAAAATACAAATAATCATGAATAATACAAATTTATAATAATAAAAACAGTAATACAAATTTTCAGTCTTTGGGGGCTATGCACTAAGCTCAATGGCTTTGCGTTCTGATTTGGCCAAAAAGCAGGTTCGTTAAAAAGTGAAGCTGGGGACGCGATGCACTAAGGCCTTGAGGCCATTTTTAACGTACCTGCTCAAAATAGCTCAAAACAGCAACAGCGTACGGTTTGCTTTTTTTCCCCCTGCTAGCGTTCTGAACCTTTATGCACCCTAACTAATTTGCTATCTCCATGCAAGACTGTTACAGGCGATCTTACACTAAATAAAAACATTTTAATAATAGTGTACATGAGCAGGGGGTCTCCCGAGCTGAACCGCATTGGTTTCAGGTCCGAGGACCCCCTACTTCAGGAGATACAGGCCCCGTTATTGGGTGCCGATATCCCCTGCAGTTTAAAGCTCCCGCGTCACGTGACTGGGTTATTTACATTCTGCAGGGGGTAACGGCACCCCATAAAGGGGCCTGTATCTCCTGAACTAGGGGGTCCTCGGACCTGAAACCAATGCAGTTCAGCTCAGGAGACACCCTGCACATCTACACTAGTATTAAAACATACATAACAATAAACAATAATCCATTACCGTAGCGGCTATCCGCTATGGTAATGAAGCTGCATTAATGTATTATAAATAATAGTGTGCGGGAGCAGGGGGTCCCCTGAGCTGAATGTGGGTAGGTATGAGGCATCGGTATGGGGCATCAGGTGCCAGTGCCGCCGCCATCTTTATAGCATCCAAGATGCGATATGGGCTCTATAAAGATGGCGTCCGCACTGGCACCGATGCCCCAAACCGGGGCCTGTAACTCGGGAAGCAGGGGGTTTCTGAGGCAGAAATCAATGCGGTTCAGCTCAGGGGACCCCCTGCTCCCGCACACTATTAATAAAAATACACTAATGCAGCTTCATTACCTTAGCGGATAGCCGCTAAGGCAATGAAGGGGTTAAGGCACATTAGCATGTTTATTGGGGACAATTGCCCCCAATAAACAACACACATCCCCCCCGCCCCCTAACACATACAGTACTGTAATGGGCAAAATTACTATTATCCACATATGGATAATAATGCATTTGCCCATTTTAAATACATATAAAGTACAATAAATACAGTCAAAACATTTTACACTTACGTTTTACAGGCACCCACCCCGTCTTCATCCTCATCTTCATTCTGCCCATGCCCCTACAGTGCTGCAAAACATGCACAACAATTATAATAGCCAATGTAATGTCCCCTAACCCCTTAATCACCATAGCGGTTATTACCCGCTACAGTCATTAAGGGGTTAAACCACCCTCACCCACCACTCGGGAGGCCTACATACCCTCCCACTCTAACCCCCCACCCCGTGAGGCCTAACCACCCTCACCCACTACCCACAAGGGAGGCCTACCCACATACTCTTGGGGCCAATACACCCCCCCCCCACACATACTGTACAATAATGTGCCAAATAACTATTATCCAGATATGGATAATATATTATTTGCCCATTATGAAACACATAAAACATCCACAAATCAAAACATGAATTTTTAATCTTAAAACCACCACATTGCATGTTCAAATAAATCCAGCAGCCATTGCAAATATAAAAAAACAAACTGCAGCTACACAAATACACAAATGTCTGTGAAATGTCACACAATTGTATTGAGTGTGTACATGATGCAAATAATCTGTGCATCATATAACACTGTGCAAAATATATGTAACAATAAAATACACTATGAACAATGTCCCCTAACCACCAATGCATCCTGAAAATCAATTAGAAACTAACCAACATCAATACAATTAGCATCAATCAATTAATCCATTTCCTCAAACAATTAAAATACAATACAAATCAATTATACCATTCCCTATTCAATTGCTAATGCCAAACCATTGCCAAACAAATAAGTGGTTAGGACACACGTCCAAATAGCAGTGCTCAGTCTGAATCAGACAAAGTGGAAATCCATATATCAAAGTATCAAGGTCCACATATTGTATCATGGTGTAAACAGAAGCACATTGAGCTAAAGGGAGTATTGGACCCATTGTATGAGAAACAGTGACTCTTCAATAACACATGACTGTCCAGAGGTGGAGACAATTAAAGGGTTAACATACTAGTATCTTGCAGTACTCAACCGAACAGGGTTCTCTCACTGTTACACTGTTACTGGTCAGCAAATCCCCATGAATAAGGGGAAAGACAATACTCACAAGATAGCTGCTTCATGGGGTGCGTGCATCACGCTTGTTGTCTTTGTAGAGAGAAAATCCTGGGATTGCAGCGGAGCACAGCGTGAAGAGAAGGGACCAGCAGGGTTTGGGTTAAAAATATTATTTATTTGAAAAGCATGGTAACGGGGACAAACACTCTGATGCATTTCGGGCAAAAAAATGCCCTTTATCAAAGAGATGATTCGCGTCGTCTCCCCTAACAGTCTTATAGACGGCTCCCCGCCCCCATAATTCATGACGCTACATCAATTTGGCGCGAACCTGACCAATGATATTGGTCCCATCTCTATTTGGCTCTAGTAGACCATGTGACAGAGGCTTGGGGGAGAACGGATGTGACGTCTTTGAAAGCGTGTCACATGGTACTAGAGCCAATCAGAGTTGGGATGTATTTCCCACGCTCTGATTGGCTACTGTACCATGTGAGACCGGCCATGTTTCTTTTAATGACGTCATCTTAAAGGCAATTAAAGCAAAGTCATTCTGATTGGCTGTGCTTTCATTGCCTTTAAATGACGTCATGATTTTTTTTTTCATCGGCCAAATCACATGTTTTTCACGGCCCAATCAGGACCGTGGGAAACATTTCACCAAAATGTGACGTCATAGGCCTATAAAAGCTCATGTCGCCTCATTTTGAAGCTAGTCGCAGAGGAAGGAACATCTCCCCTCCTAAGAAGAGAAGAAGGGCATGGCGTAAGAAGACGGAAGAAGCTGGAAGAAGCCGTAAAGAAGATGGAAGAAGATGGAAGAAGACCCCATAAGACCCCAGAAGACCCCAAAGAAGAAAGAAGACACAGACGTGGATTTGTTATGGTTTTTTAGTTTATGGCTTACCTGTGGATTGGTTCCTGTGCTTCCAGGTTGCTTGGATTTCGGAGAGTGGACATCTAATGGTGAGTAAACAAAAGAAAAATGTATTATTTTAACTTTTACAGGTTTTTATGATTTTTCATTCACGTCTTTTATTCTTTTCACTCCCATTTAATGCCCGTTAATGTATCTATGTATATAATACATTCACGGACACTGAATGGGTGTATTGTATGTGAATTTTGTATGTAAATGCATTGTATTTTATGCTGTATTATTGCCCCTGTATGTTATGTTTATCTATCTGTATGGATAGACATACAGGGATAATAATTGATTGTTTGGCTCATGTTTAGGTTCTTTTCATGTATGGATAATGTATTTAGCATCTTTATTTTGTCATTGTTGGGAATAATGTTATTTGTATTTAGCTAATGGCTTCTTTATGGTAGTAAGATTAGAATGATGATGGTTACTTTAAATTAGAATTGTTTTGGCAATGGTTTGGCTTTAGCAATTGAATAAGGAATTGTATAATTGATTTGTATTGTATTTTAATTGTTTCAGGAAATGGATTAATTGATTGATGCTAAAATGTTGATTTGTTTTAAATTGTTCCATTGTCTCCTTTTATACTGTAACAAAATACAGTGTTTCTAGAACATACAACTGTCCAGGCATACTGTACAGTACTGTACTGTATATTGTAGGCATGCTCATTACTATACATCCCAAGAGTATTAAAACAAAACATGCTGTACAGGTGTAGAATACAAAATGCATACTTTTTTTTTCCGGGTTTATTATACAGTATATATAACATGTATTGTATATGGTCTGAAACAACAGCATACTGTTTCAGGTTTTCTATTAAGCTCTCAGTTACAGTATTCTATCCTAATCAATAACAACGGCCACTAAACTGTAGATTCCGGTACGTGGTTTTTTGAAATCCGATTCAGCAATATGAGGGCATTGTTACACAAAGCGATATTATCCATCGAAATGCCTCCATTTGCCGTTTTCAGCATGAGATGACAAAGTTTTCTTTTCTGAGGAAAAACAAAAGTACAAGTTTTACTGTAATGGTCAGTCAGTCCCCTAAAGAAGTTCCCACCAATAATTTTCTCAGGGGGCGTCTCCTGTCTCCGTTGCGCCTACTGTCGATGTGATGACACGCATATGCGTTTCAATAAGGTTCCAATGCGCATGCGCCTAGCATTCCACCAATTGTTCAGTATCTACTGTAGAAGCTGCTCAGCCAATGATATTGTTTACAGGAGAATCGCTTGACTGTGCATTGAATTGATATTTTAAAAACAGAATAAAATACGGCAACGTTATTCACCTAAGACTTTGCCAATCAGCTGGTGCCGAGCCACTGCCAGTCCCGTATTCTTGATTATACACGTCGTTGACAGGTGATAGCGGGACTACTACACATGTAGTCAGCTGATGAGGCTGGAAATCGCTTAGGTACATGCAAGCTTGCTGGAATCGGTACGCGAAATCCGGCACAGGCTGCAGGTATCCGGGGAGGGACAGACAGCAAGGGTTGCCGGTCACCATGTTTTCACTGATGGTCGGACTGTTATTGGAAGCCGATGCTGGCGCTGGCGCATTGCTTGCCTGCGACTGACGTTTCTTAGTTGGTTTTAACATGACCTTTCGCCTTTCGCCTTTTGAAGTCTCCATGATCATAGATATGGGAAAAATCCGGTGATACACACCAATACCCTCCAATAACACTGGGATCAATACGAAAAAACACGGATCGATACATAACTTTTTCTTATTGCACGCTTCCACACATGAGCATCTGGTGAAAATTTGCAAAAGTCATAGTTTTCGATAAAATACTGATGAATTTGACCAACTGTTGCCATCTTATCATCTGTTGCATTAATCACGGCCCATATTAAATAAGCGTACGTTCTGTCGGGTTTTTGGAACACGGACTGCGGTGGTGCACTCATGTCGGGACTCTCAGGAAAATAAAACACCAGACACTGTGCATGTATTTTTTAATACGAAAAACCTATATTGATACATTAGTGTAACTTCTTCAGTACCAAGGCCAATTTACAATGGACCACTGTGGTATTCTTTTAAACACCTGCAAGTCGACACATTACTGCACCGGCCGATGTATAAATGCCTGGATAGAGCAAAACATCCCTTGACAATACTAAATAATTGAGCACAGTGATAAATAAGTTGCACCCCATAAGCAATGTACTGATGAGGGAGAGGGAAGTCAGGAGAAAACACAGACAATGCCCTGATGTATAGGGCTGAAGGACGGGAATTCTAAATAAGGATCAGATGTACGTTTCGCCAGTATGGGCTTTTTCTTAGGGGTCTAACCAGACATGGTTTGTTGCATATTTAAGCCGGATTGGCCAGACATTGCTCCAATCAGGAGTAACGTGGGTGGAGAATCTAAGCAGACAGACAGAGTGTCATTGGTTGTTCTGAATAGCAGGGAGGAGGGGAAAAAAAGCTGTGTGTGCGGTGCACGCGCATAGTAAGTGAAACTTCTTTGACTTTTGTCACAGAAATTGACTTATAACGCGCGTGCTCGGCACACATGTGTCAGTCAGTGTATGTGTCAGTCAGTGACTATGTATGTGTGTCAGTCAGAGAGTATGTATGTGTGTCAGTCAGAGTATGTATTTGTGTCAGAGAGTATGTATGTATGTTTGTGTATGTATGTGTGTCAGTCAGAGATTATGTATGTGTGTCAGTCAGTGTGTGTATGTGTGTCAGTCAGTGTGTATGTGTGTCAGTCAGTGTGTGCATGTGTGTCAGTCAGTGTGTGCATGTGTGTCAGTCAGTGTGTGCATGTGTGTCAGTCAGTGTGTCAGTCAATGTGTGTGTGTGTGTGTGTGTGTGTGTGTGTGTGTGTGTGTGTGTGTGTGTGTGTGTGTGTGTGTGTGTGTGTGTGTGTGTGTGTGTGTGTGTGTGTGTCTCTCTCTGTGTTGTGTGAATGTCTCTCTGTGTCGGTCAGTGTGTGTATGTGTGTCAGTGTTCGTGCGTATCAGTCAGTGTGTGTGTGTCAGTCAGAGAGTATGTATTTGTGTCAGAGAGTATGTATGTATGTTTGTGTATGTATGTGTGTCAGTCAGAGATTATGTATGTGTGTCAGTCAGTGTGTGTATGTGTGTCAGTCAGTGTGTGTATGTGTGTCAGTCAGTGTGTGTATGTGTGTCAGTCAGTGTGTTCATGTGTGTCAGTCAGTGTGTTCATGTGTGTCAGTCAGTGTGTGCATGTGTGTCAGTCAGTGTGTGCATGTGTGTCAGTCAGTGTGTGCATGTGTGTCAGTCAGTGTGTCAGTCAATGTGTGTGTGTGTGTGTGTGTGTCAGTCAGTGTGGGAGTGTGTGTGTCAGTCAGTATGTCTCTCTCTGTGTTGTGTGAATGTCTCTCTGTGTTGGTCAGTGTGTTTATGTGTGTCAGTGTGCGTGCGTATCAGTCAGTGTGTGTGTGTGTGTCAGTCAGTGTGTGTGTCAGTGTGTGCATGTGTGTCAGTCAGTGTGTGCATGTGTGTCAGTCAGTGTGTGCATGTGTGTCAGTCAGTGTGTGCATGTGTGTCAGTCAGTGTGTGTGTGTGTGTGTGTCAGTCAGTGTGTGTGTGTGTCTGTGTGTGTCAGTCAATGTGTGTGTGTGTCAGTGTATGTCTCTCTCTCTGTGTTGTGTGAAGGTCTCTGTGTCGGTAAGTGTGTGTATGTGTGTCAGTCAGTGTGTGTATGTGTGTCAGTCAGTGAGTGTATGTGTGTTAGTCAGTGAGTGTATGTGTGTCAGTCAGTGAGTGTATGTGTGTCAGTCAGTGTGCGTGCATATGTGTGTCAGTGTGTGTGTGTGTGTATGTGTGTCAGTTAGTGTGTGTGTCAGTCAGTGTGTGTATGTGTGCGTGTCAGTCAGTGTGTGTGTATGTGTGTCAGTCAGTGTGTGTGTGTATGTGTGTGTGTCAGTCAGTGTGTGTGTGTGTGTGTGTATGTGTGTCAGTCAGTGTGTGTGTGTGTGTGTATGTGTGTCATTCAGTGTGTGTGTGTGTATGTGTGTCAGTCAGTGTGTGTGTGTGTGTCTATGTGTGTCAGTCAGTGTGTGTGTATGTGTGTCAATGTGTGTCAGTCAGTGTGTGTGTATGTGTGTCAGTCAGGGTGTGTGTGTGTGTGTGTCAGTCAGTGTGTGTGTATGTGTGTCAGTCAGTGTGTGTGTGTGTGTGTGTGTGTGTATATGTATGTGTGTGTGTCTGTCAGTGTATGTGTGTCTCTCTTTCTGTGTCCTGCCCCCTCTCTCCTGACTCCCCCCCCTCAAAGGCAGGCAGAGCTGCGGACCCGCGACGGCTCTGCCTGAGACTCTCCTCCTCCCCTCACACCCCCTTACAGACAGGCAGAGCTGCGGACCCGTAGTGGCTCTGTCTTGGTCTCCCCCCCCCCCTCACAGGCAGGCAGAGCTGCGGACCCGCGGCGGCTCTGCCTGAGACTCTCCTCCTCCCTTCACACCCCCCCCTTCACAGACAGGCAGAGCTGCGGACCCGCGGCGGCTCTGCCTGAGACTCTCCTCCTCCCCTCACACCCCCCCCCCCCTCACAGACAGGCAGAGCTGCGGACCCGCGGCGGCTCTGCCTGAGACTCTCCTACTCGCCTCACACCCCCCCCTCACAGACAGGCAGAGCTGCGGACCCGCGGCGGCTCTGCCTGAGACTCTCCTCCTCCCCTCATACCCCCCCCCCTCACAGACAGGCAGAGCTGCGGACCCGCGGCGGCTCTGCCTGAGACTCTCCTCCTCCCCTCACACCCCCCCCCCCTCACAGGCAGGCAGAGCTGCAGACCCGCGGCGGCTCTGCCTGAGACTCTCCTACTCCCTTCACACCCCCCCCCTCACAGACAGGCAGAGCTGCGGACCCGCGGCGGCTCATCCTGAGACTCTCCTCCTCCCCTCACACCCCCCCCCCTCTCACAGACAGGCAGAGCTGCGGACCCGCGGCGGCTCTGCCTGAGACTCTCCTACTCCCCTCACACCCCCCCCCCCTCACAGACAGGCAGAGCTGTGGACCTGCGCCGGCTCTGCCTGAGACTCTCCTCCTCCCCTCACACCCCCCCCCTCACAGACAGGCAGAGCTGCGGACCCGCGGCAGCTCTGCCTGAGACTCTCCTACTCCCCTCACAGACAGGCAGAGCTGCGGACCCGTGGCGGCTCTGCCTGAGACTCTCCTACTCCCCTCACACACACCTCCCCCTCACAGACAGGCAGAGCTGCGGACCCGCGGCGGCTCTGCCTGAGACTCTCCTAATGCCAGCACTGTGACGTCAGCACTTTGACATCACATCTGTTTCATTTTATATCCCCACAATCCATTTTTGTCCCATTAGGAATGAGGTGCCACAAAAGAAGTTTCACTTCAAAAAACAAAGTTAAAACAATATATACAAATTGGCCATACCCTCCAATAGACACATTATTAACAAGAATACATGAAATTCCTATTTTACAAATTTAAACGTAACAGTTATCATTCAAGCAATAATGTGACAACCACTGTGTCTTAAAACCAAAGACATAATAGAGCCACATAGTATGCAAGATACATGTAAAACTACTGAATATTATGCAGTTCCTAGGCAGGGTATTAAAGCCAAGGAACATGAAAAAGGTGTCCCAAGTCATAAACAATGAACATAATTGTTACTGGACATATATCATGAAATCCATGTTGAGGCTTGTCAGCAGAGGGCAAAATACGGAGAACGCTACGTCTAAATATGCCCAAACGAGCACATATGAGCGCCAGCTAAAGGAACATGGCGTATCCCATGTACTCATTTAGGCCCTGAGGCAGAAGCGTCCCTAGCTGTACGATCCAACGACATTCACACTTGAGCAGGGCCCCCTCAATATTACGACCTCTTAATCCAAGGGAGACCCGGTCAATAGCGAACACCTTCAAATTGGTTGGATCTGCTTGATGTTTGAGGTGAAAGTGCTTGGCAACTGAGGTTAATTTGTGTCATGCGGCCAGATCCCTATTGGAGCTGCGAATATTTTGCACATGTTCAAATATGTGAAAACGCAGCTCCCTCGTAGTCATCCCGATATAGATATGGCCACAGGTGCAAAACAGATAATAAATGACTCCTTTAGATTTGCAGTTCAAAAACTTTTTATAGTATACCTACAAACTCCAATAGAATCATAGAATTCTGATCTAGCCTCCATATACTGGCACGCTCTCTTCGCTTAATTGGTCAACCAGAAGAGTTGTTGCCCTACAGTGTAAAGGAAAAACAACAATTTGTTACAGTGGGGCACCAACATTCCCTGGATTGTATTCTTTGTCATTTATATACAGTATATACACAGTATATACACAGTGTGTGTGTATATATATATACAACAAGAAACAAACAGAACCCTTATATATCAGCACTGTAGTATGTCCAAAAAAAATATTACATTTATTAAAGCAATATCACAAATATTAACAACACATAATAAAATATGTACTGTACCAGCCGCTAAATAAATATACTGTAACATTATAAATTCATTAATTCTCCGTCTTGATTTTTTTATCTCAAATAATTGCTAGGAAAAAGGTACTGTTAAAAACAATATATATAATATAGTTATATAAATATATAAAGCTATATAAATTATAATCTCTATATATATATTTTTGAAAACATTGTATGTTGGCTGTGCTTCTGGGCAATCAGATTGGTCCGTCGGTCTGTCACTGCGCCTCGGGCCAATCTGATTGTTCCCTCGGCCCGGCCACCCCCGCACACCTCTCATTGGCTTGCGGCCTTCACTCACCACACCTACCCCACTGGCACACTCTCCCAACAGTCACCATTTTGCCGCCTCACCGCCTGCTCTCACTCCTTCGACGACGCACACCCTCTCGCTCCCGCACACACTCCTCTGTACCCTGCCACCACCCCTACCCTTCACCTCAGACCACCTCACCCTTCTCGCTCCCGCACACCACACGTACCGCTTTGCCTCACTGGGGGGGGGCGGACACCGCTCCTGCTCACCACGCGTACCGCTCTGCCTCGCTCTGCCTCGCCAGGGGGCCGGACACCGCCGAGGTAGATGTGGAGTGCAGCTGGTACCCGGAGGAGGAGGGAGGTGGGGATGTGCTCCTCTGTGTCATCCCGAGAGCCGCTGGAGACCCGGGGGGAGCCAAGGAGGGAGGAGAGACCCAGGGCAGCCTGAGGAGTAGCGCGGACAGGTGTAAGGTTAGGAACTGCAGGGAGCTTGGGGGTATGCCTCCTCGGGATCAGGCTGCAAGGGGGACATTGTCATGCTGGTTCCCTCCCACGCCCCCCCTCCCCACGCCCCCCCCCTCCCCTGGCCCTTCCCTCTCATGACCTCCCCCTCTCCCACGCCCCCACTCTCCCATGACCCCCCCCTGCACTCCCCCAGTCACTGCCTGAACCCCAGTCACTGCCTGCCCACCAACCCCAATCACTGCCTGCCCACCCACCCCAGTCACTGCCTGCCCAAAGTCACTGCCTCTCCACCCACCCACCCCAGTCACTGCCTGACCCCCAGTCACTGCCTGCCCACACACCCACCCCAGTCACTGCCTGCCCACCCACCCCAGTCACTGCCTAAGCACCCACCCCAGTCACTGACTGCCCGCCCACCCAGTATACTGTATACTGCATTGGGGGTTGTGAGTGAGTGAGTCATAATGAGTAATAATGAAGTGAGTGATTATTAAGGAAAGAGGTGCAACTCACTTTGAAATACAATGGGTATCTTTAAATTTATTGATTACAAGAATGTAAAAACATACATTTAATCTGTACTGTACGGTAACGATACGGGGATACAGTATACTGCATTGGGGGTGGTACAATTTTTTTTATCTCAAATAATTGCTAGGAAAAAGGTACTGTTAAAAACAATAAGCCATTTAATCAGTCAATGTGCTATTACAGTACTGTACAGTAAAGAAAACATATTGAAAATACTTTACTTACGCAGAAGTAACAGTTGGTGTCCGCTTGACATTTCTGGCCTTATCGTGGGCATGATAGCTCACAATTGCTGCTGGTACAACGAGGTCTGAAATATTTAACCAGCATTGAATCTCTGAAATTCGGTGTCCTCTCTTGTACATATCCTGTATTCTCATGCTGAGATCCTTAGAAATCTTTTTAACCGGCATCACTGCGTTTAGAAAGAAATACAAGCACAAGAATGTATATTCGATGTGTAGTCGACGTGTATTAAATGTTCAGTGAATCAACAAAATGGATGGTATATTTATACTTTAATGTGTCTCAACCTCACTCGACAGGTTTAGTACACAGTATGTTGTGAGGCTACTAACAGCTCAAAACAGAGAGTGCAAAGAGAGTCAATGGGAGGTAGTAATGATATGGGACTGCTGAGGTAAGCAGCGAGGAAATTCCACAACGTGTGTGTAAAGAGGGTGAAAACAAATGAAGGAGACACTGTGGGGCTGCGTGTGTAAGAGAGGAGTTCCAATGGAAACCGCTACCTGAGATCCTTGGAGTATAGAGAGCCTGGGTCAGCGCCTCTATGGATCCCTCATGTAGCACTCCTCAAGCGCAGCCCTCTCTGCAGAAGGAACGAAGCCGTCCTGGGTATCCTCTGCACGGTCTCGCATCAATGGCGCGGAGTTCCCGAGTGCCGGAAGTACGTAATAGTACATCCGGTCCGTCCGGAAAATCTTCCTCTCCCTGTAGACACGTGATTTCACGGGGGAGAATGTAATAGACGCCGACAACCACGTACCCTCAGATCCTCAGCGCGTCACTCCAATCAAGCAGTAGCAACACACGAAGTAAAGATTGGAAAGGTGATTCGCAAATGTCCGAAAAAATGCACCAAAAGCTCACCAAGTGGAGGGCTAAAAACGTTTAATGAAGACTACATAAAAAGAAAATTAGGGACAAACAAAAAACTAATACATAACAACCCTACGTGTTTCAGGCACCTTAGTGCCCTTTCTCAATGGGGATAATGGGGACTGAATGAGTATCTAGTATATATAGCCCCTCCTGTTCTATTAACACACAGCTGGAAAGGGTTGGTATTAGATTGATTGATTAAACTGATATGTCTGTGGATGCACCAGGGTGACTGATAAATATTCAGGGCAGCATGTCAATTATAAATAAATCAATACATAATCCTAGATAAACAATATGAAGGAATAATCTGAGGTATGAATATTAACCTTATAGTGCAATCCTATGACATAATATTAAGATATGGTATGTTCCATTAGGACTAAAGGGAAGGAGGGGATTAATTAGGGGAAAGGAAAAGGGTATAATGACAGGGGATAGGTTAAATGTGATTGTCAGATAACAAAGATTAGTCATTGCAATCCTGAAGTGAGCATACTGTCTGTAAGACAGCTAGTCATATAGTTATGAAGGCTTGCAACTGAATTGCCTAGAGGTGTTCATAAATACAATAGACAAACGTTATACAGGAGAACAGGTGTGAACATACATAAACATAATACAGTTTATCTGAGGTCATAGACATATTACAGAAAATATTTGAGGTCCCACTCTGTATTCAATCCCTTGGGAATTAATGTATCAAGAGTGAAAATCCAATGGGCCTCTCTGCGGTAAAGTGTGTTAATTCTATCACCGCCCCTGTAATGTATGGGTATTTGTTCAATTGCTATACATCTGAAGTTTTTTAAGGTACCATCTTGACAAATACTAAAATGTTTCGATACAGGATGTGTTTCGTCTTTTTTGAGTATTAGTCGCATGTGCTCGAGTATTCTCAGTTTAAACATGCGTGTGGTTAAACCTATGTATTTTTTGTGGCAACCACAAATCAGCATATAGATCACGAACTCTGTTCTGCAATTTATAAACATTGGGATATTATAAGATCTCGTATTGTCTATGTTTGTAAAAATAGTAGATTTTGTGACATATCTACAAATTTTGCAGCGTCCACATGCAAAGCATCCTTTTAAACTTTGAAAAAAATCTTTTTTTGCAATGGATCTATTCTTTTGAATTACACTAGGAGCTATGATGTTACCTATAGTTTGGGATCGTTGAAAAACAAATCTGGGTTTAGTGGTGGTAATGCTCCTGAGGAGAGGGTCAATAGTTAATATAGACCAATGTTGGTTTACAATGTTACGAATTGCTTCAGCTTGCCCACTGTATTTTGTAATAAAATAAGGGGTATCTGTATTTGTGTTTCTCTCTCTAGAGATGTTACTATCAGTGAATCTATTAGTCGCTTTGTCTACAGATCTATTGATCATCACCTCTCTATTTTGTTGGAGGGCATTTTTGTATGCTTCTTGAAGATTAGTTTTAGTATATCCTCTCACGAGGAATCGGTGGGTTAACTCAGTCGATCTTTTGTGAAAATCTTCTAAGTTAGAGCAATTCCTCCTGAGGCGGAAAAATTGCCCATAGGATATCCCTTTGATGAGAGCATGACTATGTGCACTGTCTGCATGTAGCAGGGTATTTTTGGCATTGTCTTTGCGAAAAATGTCAGTATGGATCCGTTGGTCCAAACCTACATAAAGTTTCAAATCAAGGTAGTTAATGTGAGTGGAGTGGTGATGTGAGGTGAAATGTAGATTAAACGTGTTAGTGTTGATAAAATTAATAAACAAATGTAATTCTTCCACCGTCCCGCTCCAGAAAATCAGCAGGTCATCAATGAAGCGGCGGTAGAAGTGTATGTGGTGTCGGAAAGGATTGCTATCTCCAAACACGTGGGTCGCTTCCCACCAACCCATGAAGAGGTTAGCATAGGAAGGTGCGAAGCATGTGCCCATGGCAGTCCCACGTGTCTGGAGGTAGCAATTGCCAGAGAAAAGAAAATAATTGTGTGTGAGCAAAAAGTGTATACATTCAAGTAAGAACGCCGTGTGTAGCGGTGACAGTGAAGGATCTAGATCTAAAAAGTGTCTAGTGGCAAATATACCGTGAGCATGCGAAATGATGGAGTAGAGTGAAGAAACATCTAAAGTGACCCACAAGAAATCAGGTGACCAGTGGTAATCTTGAAATAAAGTGAGGAGATGTGACGTGTCCAATAGGTGAGAGGGTAGAGTGTGCACAATGGGTTGTAAATAATAATCGATGTAAATGGATAAGTGTTCACCCAGTGCCCCTATACTTGTATTGTATTGTATTGTATGTCTTTATTTATAAAGCGCCATTAGTGTACATAGCGCTTCACAGTAGTAATACATGTGGTAATCAAATAAATAACAGATAATATAAATAACAGATCATGGGAATAAGTGCTTTAGACATAAAAGTAACATTTCGGAAGAGGAGTCCCTGCCCCGAGGAGCTTACAGTCTAATTGGTAGGTAGGGAGAATGTACAGAGACAGTAGGAGGGAGTTCTGGTAAGTGCGTCTGCAGGGGGCCAAGCATTATGTATCGTGTTTAGAATATCCACAGTGCTATTCATATGCTTCTTTAAGCAAGTGTGTCTTAAGGTGGGTCTTAAAGGTGGATAGAGAGGGTGCTAGTCGGGTACTGAGGGGAAGGGCATTCCAGAGGTGTGGGGCTATTGGATGCCTTGGTGGTGTGTCTAATGATTTGTGTACCTTAGGCAGGTGATGGAACACGGGAATGATTGGATGCTGGCACTGCAAATAGTCAAACTCTTTAGGGGATAATAGACAGAGATCTTTACCCACTTCTAACAGTTCATTGAGTTCAGATAGAAATGTTCTCGTTGGGTCAGAGGGTAGAATATCATAGTATGTATTATCATTTAATTGTCTGAACGCTTCAATTTGATAATAGTTGTAGTCCATAACTACGACTGCGCCACCTTTATATGCCTTTTTAATTACTATGTTCTCATTATTTCTGAGGGAAGATAGCGCATGTCTAAGTTCTGGACTAAGGTTGTCTCTATTATTCGGTTTCACAGAAAATTGTATACCCTTTGACAAAATTAGAAGATCCCTTTGGACTGCTTGACTAAATAATTCAATGGCTGTCCCTTTGGCATTATCTGGAATAAACTTAGATTTGTTGTGTAGTCCTGATGGTTTACTGCCTAGGAAGTCAAGACCTGGATCTTGAAATCTAACATTTTCTTCTAACAATCCTATCATGTCATTTAAAGAACAGTGTTCCCTAAAGGTAAGTTGGTTGTTAATGTCAAAAAGTTTTACGCTAGAGCCAACATCAGTATTAACATTAAGGGGCTTATGCAGAGAGGATCGAGATTAACAGGGAAAACGGCAATGAAATATCCACAAATTTGGGATATATTATGGCCGTATGCAGAAAGCACCGTTACCTTCTTTTAGCAGATGGTAGTAAAATAGCCAAGTTTTGCTGGCTACCTGGAACACGCCATAGTAAAGGGCAGAATGGCGCGTTCCAGCGCTTCGATCCTTCTGGCATTGCACGCTAAAATAGCATGGCGAGTTCCAGGTTCTCGCCACGAGTTTGCCGAGTTTTAAACCTCAGAAAAAATTTCTGGGCACTTTTAAAAATCGCGCCATTTTCTTCCGAGTTTAAGGATTTCTGGCAATTTTTTTCGCCAGAAGATGGCGCTATTTCCTTATCTATGCTCTCTGCATAAGCCCCTAAGTTCGATGACTCTGATCTCTTTATCCACCTCAGTCTCTCTCTGTCTAAAAAATCTTTTCAATGAAAGTTTTCTGGTGAATTTAAATAGATCAACTGTGGTGGAGAAGAGATCAAAGTCTTTATCAGGGGAAAAGGTTAAGCCCAGATCTAAGACTACGTGAGTAAATGTTTAGACAGATTTATTACATTGGTCTTATCAATGTTTATTGTCGTTTCTTTTTCGCTGGTTGTCCCCCTATATTTGGCTTTGGATTTATATCCTCTCTTTCGTCGTTTTTTGACCTAGTTTGACGTCTAGAGACAGTATTGGGTTTACTGTGTGTTTGTCTTATAACTGGGGCCTCTTCAGTAGAAGAGGCTAAGGAGTCATATTCAGAGAAAGACACCCCGTGTGTGACTGACTCATTACCTGTTGTATCAATGTCAGTAGTGTCTCTGTCATATTGTCTGCTAGACTGGTCTTTTTCTTGTGCTTTTTTTAGGATAGATTTAGTCGGTTTGTTTGATTTATTTCTCTGAGCTGCACGATCACCAGATTGTTTTTGAGATGTTTTAGGCATTGGTTGTGTTTTCTGCCATAGGTAGACTTGATTACGTTCGTAATCAAGTCTATCTCTGTCATATTTGATCTGTTTAGCTTGCATCCGGTTTTTTTCAAATTTGTTAATGTTGGCAGCTAGCTTTTCATCAAATTCAGTAAATTCATTCATGTGTGTAAATTCAGATAATCTATCCTGAAGTTTCTGCACCTCTTTTTTAGCTAATATTTTCTCTTTTTGTCTATGTGAGATAATTAAGTCAATGAGTCTGAGAGAACAGTCATCCAAGACCTGTCTCCACTGTCTCTCAAACTCATCGCTCTCAAAGCCAAAAGTAGGGGTCTTTTTCATGCATAAACCTCTGGGTATGCGCTTAGTCAACTGGTAATTCTCAAGCGTGGTAATCTCCCACCAAACCCTTCGATCATGTGAAATCAATTTTTCCAATTGCAAAAAATACTTTTTAAGATCTTGAGCATCCTCACACAACAATTCATGGTCTTTATCAAAAACAGAATTGGCTTTTCTGAGTCTATCAGCAATATCAAAGCAATTAAATGCAAAATGTGTCTTAGGTGTAGACTCTTTAGCTGCATCCGGTTCTGTTTCTGAATCCATGCTTGTGTTCAATGGTATATTTGATTGCAGAAAATTGTATGGAAAAAAGTTAAAAAAATATACCAGTCTCTCAATAAATGTTACTCAACCAAACCAACTGTGGTAAAATGGTATCAGGTAAATGGTAAGTCCAAATTTTCAAAATGTTAAGTTACTATGAACTAACATATAATCTAAGAAAAATAATAAAAAAAATCTTTTATGAAAAAATCCTAAAAACATGAGCAATGATGTCAGGAACACACTTTTTGCTCACACACAATTATTTTCTTTTCTCTGGCAATTGCTACCTCCAGACACGTGGGACTGCCATGGGCATATGCTTCGCACCTTCCTATGCTAACCTCTTCATGGGTTGGTGGGAAGCGACCCACGTGTTTGGAGATAGCAATCCTTTCCGACACCACATACACTTCTACCGCCGCTTCATTGATGACCTACTGATTATCTGGAGCGGGACGGTGGAAGAATTACATTTGTTTATTAATTTTATCAACACTAACACGTTTAATCTACATTTCACCTCACATCACCACTCCACTCACATTAACTACCTTGATTTGAAACTTTATGTAGGTTTGGACCAACGGATCCATTCTGACATTTTTCGCAAAGACAATGCCAAAAATACCCTGCTACATGCAGACAGTGCACATAGTCATGCTCTCATCAAAGGGATACCCTATGGGCAATTTATCCGCCTCAGGAGGAATTGCTCTAACTTAGAAGATTTTCACAAAAGATCGACTGAGTTAACCCACCGATTCCTCGCGAGAGGATATACTAAAACTAATCTTCAAGAAGCATACAAAAATGCCCTCCAACAAAATAGAGAGGTGATGATCAATAGATCTGTAGACAAAGCGACTAATAGATTCACTGATAGTAACATCTCTAGAGAGAAAATCACAAATACAGATACCCCTTATTTTATTACAAAATACAGTAGGCAAGCTGAAGCAATTCATAACATTGTAAACCAACATTGGTCTATATTAACTATTGACCCTCTCCTCAGGAGCATTACCACCACTAAACCCAGATTTGTTTTTCAACGATCCCAAACTATAGGTAACATCGTAGCTCCTAGTGTAATTCAAAAGAATAGATCCATTGCAAAAAAAGAATTTTTTCCAAGTTTAAAAGGATGCTTTGCATATGGACGCTGCAAAATTTGTAGATATGTCACAAAATCTACTATTTTTACAAACATAGACAATACGAGATCTTATAATATCCCAATGTTTATAAATTGCAGAACAGAGTTCGTGATCTATATGCTGATTTGTGGTTGCCACAAAAAATACATAGGTTTAACCACACGCATGTTTAAACTGAGAATACTCGAGCATATGCGACTAATACTCAAAAAAGACGAAACACATCCTGTATCGAAACATTTTAGTATTTATCAAGATGGTACCTTAAAAAACTTCAGATGTATAGCAATTGAACAAATACCCATATATTACAGGGGCGGTGATAGAATTAACACACTTTACCGCAGAGAGGCCCATTGGATTTTCACTCTTGATACATTAATTCCCAAGGGATTGAATACAGAGTGGGACCTCAAATATTTTCTGTAATATGTCTATGACCTCAGATAAACTGTATTATGTTTATGTATGTTCACACCTGTTCTCCTGTATAACGTCTGTCTATTGTATTTATGAACACCTCTAGGCAATTCAGTTGCAAGCCTTCATAACTATATGACTAGCTGTCTTACAGACAGTATGCTCACTTCAGGATTGCAATGACTAATCTTTGTTATCTGACAATCATATTTAACCTATCCCCTGTCATTATACCCTTTTCCTTTCCCCTAATTAATCCCCTCCTTCCATTTTGTCCAAATGGAACATACCATATCTTAATATTATGTCATAGGATTGCACTATAAGGTTAATATTCATACCTCAGATTATTCCTTCATATTGTTTATCTAGGATTATGTATTGATTTATTTATAATTGACATGCTGCCCTGAATATTTATCAGTCACCCTGGTGCATCCACAGACATATCAGTTTAATCAATCAATCTAATACCAACCCTTTCCAGCTGTGTGTTAATAGAACAGGAGGGGCTATATATACTAGATACTCATTCAGTCCCCATTATCCCCGTTGAGAAAGGGCACTAAGGTGCCTGAAACGCGTAGGGTTGTTATGTATTAGTTTTCTGTTTGTCCCTAATTTTCTTTTTATGTAGTCTTTATTAAACGTTTTTAGCCCTCCACTTGGTGAGCTTTTGGTGCATTTTTTCGGACATTTGCGAATCACCTTTCCAATCTTTACTTCGTGTGTTAGTACACAGTATGCCCACTTTTAACACCTACACCGCAATTACAATAGGGACACTGTGTACAAATGGTCACACAAATTTCATAGCCTACCTCACGCTGATCTGTATCTGAACTTGCTCTTGTCCAGATACTGCATTGTGCTTTATTCCATCTGCATCCATGGATGAACCCGATTCTACGAACGCAGGAACCCACTTGCTTCTGCCGTGCCGACCATGAAAAAGCGAAAGGTGGAAGCCTTTTCCAAGCCAAAGCCAAAGCGAAAGGCCAAGGATAATAAAGAAAACCTTCTGTCGACCCCAAAGTTTAAGAAGCCTGGGCCTTATTTGGTTAAAAAGAAATTCACTGCTGTACAAAGAACGCAAAACATATGGCAGCCACCCATTGACGACACTGCTCTCTCGTGAACCCCCAGGTCACCTGCACCCATCCACGATGCTGCTCTCCCGGGAACCCCCAGGTCAACTGCTAAAGAACCCATCCACTGAGATATCCACAGCACTCCTTGCACAAGATCCAGCTCATTTGCCTGCATGCTGAATGGGTTAAGTTGTGTCGAGATGCCTGACAACTCCATGGTGCGAAAGATAGATCTTCTTTTAGAGACCATGTTAAAAATGAATAGGTGGATGGAGAAGATGGATAGGCGTATGGAGCAGATGGATGTGCGTATGGGGAAAATCGAGACTGACATAGCGGGGATACATTCTTTGCTTTGAGTTCCTGCCCCTGTATGTCGGACGCAGGAGCAGAAGGGTGGCATGATTCCATCACCAAGCGCACCCCCTCCGTCTGAAGAATATGTGTACTTGTATGATAAGTATGACATGACAACCCCGTTAAGACCACGACAGGAGATGACAACACCGATAAGGCAACTTCAATAGGAGGAAAGCATCCTCCCAGACCACCTACCCTCGTCTGCTGCCAGAAGCACACCCGCTCCCAGAAGCACACCCGCTCCCCTAAGCACACCCGCTCCCCGAGTCACACCCACACACGCTTGCATTGAATTGGTCTCCGACATCAGCTTCTGTGACCTGCCCCAGCCACTCAGGGAGAAGTACACGGTTGCAAATGCTGGTATAGCCCAGAGATATGCCATGTACATCTTCAAACACCACGTCAGTTAGGAGGTGTACTGCGGGTGGACCCACAACGTGAACTACGAAGGGAATCGAATAAAAAAAGCACTGCCAGAAAATTTACAGAGATCAATTGTGGAGGAAGTGCAGCGGTATTTCAAAATTACCGATCATTTAATGAGATTCATGAGAGTCTCAATAAATGGCATTTTGAGGCATACAAGGGCTCGTCCATGAAAGGACAGACTGGTGGGGATCAACTTCACAGCTTTATTGTTCGTCTGTTCAAAAGTTATCAAAAAATGTTTTTACTCCCAAACAATAAAACAAAATTCACTTTTTAAATTGTTTTATTGTGTCACCTTATATAAGAAAATACAGTGTTTCAAAAACATAGTCAGTAATGGTTGGTTAAAATCAGTCAGTCCTTCAAGAAGGCTACAAGAATTAGAGGGGGTGGGGAGTTGATAAGCGGTTGCATTACCGTTGTCTTGTTAGTAAACTTTGCGTGCGAAGCGGTTGGGGTGGTGGGAACTGCTACTGTCGAAGTGTGTGCAGGAGTTAGTAAACACAGTAAGGGCTTAGTGAATTTTCATGAATGGCTCGGGGGGGGATGTGTGGTGTCTCTTGTTCACATACACGCATGCGCATAAATGTGATGACACGCATACTGTATGCGTTTCAACAAGGTTCTATGAGACATACAGTGTACTGTACGCATGCACATTAAATCAAAACAGTTTTAAAACACTACATATACAATACATATTCTGTAGAATAAATACATACTGTATAGAATAAAAGATTATACATTTTTATTTTTGGGGTTTCTTAAACAGCAAAGAGAGATGGCTGCCGCTCTCCAACTATAAAAGAGTAGATATATATATAGAAAATAGGGTGCATACGGGAATGGGGTATAACAGAGCACGAAGAGAGGTCACAGATGTAGCCATAAAGAGTCCTATTTGCACTCACTATTTACAGATGCTAGACTAGGAAAGATTCAACCCTTGGGGAAAAAAAACTCCATAGCCATACATAAACATATTTAAAAACTTTTATTAAACATATATGCAACAAATATGCAGAAAAGAAAGACAACCACTGTGTGGCTAAAATAAGGAGGGCAACGGGGGGTGGGTATAGTTACCAGAGCAGTGAGAGGCCTAATTAGCCTAGTAGGTAAAACAGGGTGTAGTACCTAGTGAGTAAAGGTAAGGGATAGAGGGTATGTGTCTTGATAATGCAGTGATAATGCGTTTATTCTTGTATGCAAATAAATATTATATCTATCTACTTAGTACTTAGTTTGAGCATACAATGCTGCATTAGTAATCATAACGCATGTGTAATCAATAACCTATATATTTTGGTATTGGTACATCTCTTCATGCTATCGACATCTTATACTCAGCTGTTTGTATTGTTAGCGAGTTCGCCAACTGCACATGATTATCCCTAAACGAGAGTCATTCGAGATCCGGTGAAACCACTATAGCATATACACAGATGAATGGTGCTCGGCTACAGCCAAAATACATTGTATATTATGTGCTACTAATGCCAGTGATATTGTGTAAGGATCGAGTGCCCAGCTGTTGCTATGTAGCTGATGGGAAAATACAACCTGGTATCTTAGAGCTGTTCAGGACAGGCAGTCTCACAGTACTCGGCACCCGCGCTCCCGCGCTCCCTGATGACGTCACAGAGCAGACGTCATTGCGTACCGACGTACGTTTCGTGCCACCTAGTGCTTCGTCAAGGTAATGGGAGTGGTTAGAGAAACCAAGTCCCTTGCTTCTTATGCGGAAGGGCCGGTGAGACTGCCTGTATGTAGCATGTAGCCATGGAAAAAAAGCCGCATGTAACATTTACATGGAGATTTGCTATCTCCATGCAAGACTGTTACAGGCGATCCTACTCTAAATAAATACATATTAATAATAGTTTACATGAGCTGGGGGTCTCCCGAGCTGAACTGCATTGGTTTCAGGTCCGAGGACCCCCTACTTCAGGAGATACAGGCCCCGTTATTGGGTGCCGATATCCCCTGCAGTTTAAAGCTCCTGCGTCACGTGACCGGGTTATTTACATTCTGCAGGGGATACCGGCACCCCATAAAGGGGCCTGTATCTCCTGAACGAGGGGGTCCTCGGACCTGAAACCAATGCGGTTCAGCTCAGGAGACCCCCTGCACATCTACACTAGTATTAAAACATACATAACAATAAACAATAATTCATTACCGTAGCGGCTATCCGCTATGGTAATGAAGCTGCTTTAAAGAATTTTAAATAATAGTGTGCGGGAACAGGGGGTCCCCTGAGCTGAATGTGGGTAGGTATGAGGCATCGGTATGGGGCATCGGGTGCCAGTGCCGCCGCCATCTTTATAGCGTCCAAGACGCGATATGGGCTCTATAAAGATGGCGTCCGCACTGGCACCGATGCCCCAAACCGGGGCCTGTAACTCGGGAAACAGGGGGTTTCTGAGACAGAAATCAATGCGGTTCAGCTCAGGGGACCCCCTGCTGCCGCACACTATTAATAAAAATACACTAATGCAGCTTCATTACCTTAGCGGATAGCCGCTAAGGCAATGAAGGGGTTAAGGCACATTATCATGTTTATTGGGGACAATTGCCCCCAATAAACAACACACATCCCCCCCGCCCCCTAACACATACAGTACTGTAATGGGCAAAATTACTATTATCCAAATATGGATAATAATGCATTTGCCCATTTTAAATACATATAAATTACAATAAATACAGTCAAAACATTTTACACGTACGTTTTACAGGCACCCACGACGAAGGCCGTCTTCATCCTCATCTTCATTCAGCCCATGCCCCTACGGTGCTGCAAAACATGCACAACAATTACAATAGCCAATGTAATGTCCCCTAACCCTTTAATCACCATAGCGGTTATTAACCGCTACAGTCATTTCGGGGGTTAACCCACCCTCACCCACCACTTGAGAGGCCTACATACCCTCCAACTCTAACCCCCCACCCCGTGAGGCCTAACCACCCTCACCCACTACCCACAAGGGTGGCCTACCCACATACCCTTGGGGCCAATACACCCCCCCCCCCCCAACACATACAGTACAATAATGTGCAAAATAACTATATCCAGATATGGATAATATATTATTTGCCCATTATGAAACACATAAAACATCCACAAATCAAAACATGAATTTTTAATCTTAAAACCACCACATTGCATGTTCAAATAAATCCAGCAGCCATTGCAAATATAAAAACAAACAAACTGAAGCTCCACAAATGTCTATGAAATGTCACACAATTGCATTGAGTGTGTACATGATGCAAATAATCTGTACATCATATAACACTATGCAAAATATATGTAACAATAAAATACACTATGAACAATGTCCCCTAACCACCAATGCCATCCTGAAAATCAAATAGAAAGTAACCAACATTAATACAATTAGCATCAATCAATTAATCCCTTTCCTCAAACAATTAAAATACAATACAAATCAATTATACAATTCCCTATTCAATTGCTAAAGCCAAACCATTGCCAAAACAATTCTAATTTAAAGTAACCACCATCATTCTAATCTTACTACCATAAAGAAGCCTTTAGCTAAATACAAATTACATTATTCACAACAATGACAAAATAAAGATGCTAAATACATTATCCATACATGAAAAGAACCTAAACATGAGCCAAACAATCAATTATTATCCCTTTATGTCTATCCATACAGATAGATAAACATAACATACAGGGGCAATAATACAGCATAAAATACAAAGCATTTACATACAAAATTCACATACAATACACCCATTCAGTGTCCGTCAATGTATTATATACATAGATACATTAACGGGCATTAAATGGGAGTGAAAAAATAAAAGACATGAATGAAAAATCATAAAAACCTGTAATAGTTAAAATAATAAACTTTTCTTTTGTTTACTCACCATTAGATGTCCACTCTCCGAAATCCAACCGACCCGGAAGCACAGGAACCAATCCACAGGTAAGCCATAAAATAAAAAACCATAACAAATCCACGTCTGTGTCGTCTTTCTTCTTTGGGGTCTTCTGGGGTCTTCTTCCATCTTCTTCCGGCTTCTTCCTTCTTCTTACGCCACACCCTTCTTCTCTTCTTAGGAGGGGAGATGTTCCCTCCTCGGTGACTAGCTTCAAAATGAGGCGACATAGTCTTTTATAGGCCTATGACGTCACATTTTGGTCAAATGTTTCCCACAGTCCTGATTGGGCTGTGAAAAACATGTGATTTGGCTGATGAAAAAAAAAATCATGACGTCATTTAAAAACAATGAAAGCAAGCCAATCAGAATGGCTTTGCTTCAATTGCCTTTAAGATGACGTCATTAAAAGAAACATGGCCGGTCTCACATGGTACGGTAGCCAATCAGAGCGTGGGAACTCCATCCCATCTCTGATTGGCTCTAGTAGACCATGTGACAGAGGCTTGGGGGAGAACGGATGTGACGTCTTTGAAAGCGTGTCACATGGTACTAGAGTCAATCAGAGTTGGGATGTATTTCCCACGCTCTGATTGGCTACCGTACCATGTGAGACCGGCCATGTTTCTTTTAATGACGTCCTTTTAAAGGTAATTGAAGCAAAGCCATTCTGATTGGCTGTGCTTTCATTGCCTTTAAATGACGTCATCATTTTTTTTTTCATCGGCCAAATCACATGTTTTTCACTGCCCAATCAGGACCGTGGGAAACATTTCACCAAAATGTGACGTCATAGGCCTATAAAAGCCTATGTCGCCTCATTTTGAAGCTAGTCGCCGAGGAGGGAACATCTACCCTCCTAAGAAGAGAAGAAGGGTGTGGCGTAAGAAGCCGGAAGAAGACAGAAGAAGACCCCAGAAGACCCCAAAGAAGAAAGACGACACAGACATGGATTTGTTATGGTTTTTTATTTTATGGCTTACCTGTGGATTGGTTCCTTTACTTCCGGGTCGCTTGGATTTCGGAGAGTGGACATCTAATGGTGAGTAAACAAAAGAAAAGTTTATTATTTTAACTTTTACAGGTTTTTATGATTTTTCATTCATGTCTTTTATTTTTTCACTCCCATTTAATGCCCGTTAATGTATCTATCTATATAATACATTCACGGACACTGAATGGGTGTATTGTATGTGAATTTTGTATGTAAATTGTATTTTATTCTGTATTATTGCCCCTGTATGTTATGTTTATCTATCTGTATGGATAGACATACAGGGATAATAATTGAATGTTTGGCTCATGTTTAGGTTCTTTTCATGTATGGATAATGTATTTAGCATCTTTATTTTGTCATTGTTGTGAATAATATTATTTGTATTTAGCTAATGGCTTCTTTATGGTAGTAAGATTAGAATGACGATGGTTTCTTTAAATTAGAATTGTTTTGGCAATGGTTTGGCTTTAGCAATTGAATAAGGAATTGTATAATTGATTTGTATTGTATTTTAATTGTTTGAGGAAATGGATTAATTGATTGATGCTAATTGTATTGATGTTGGTTAGTTTCTATTTGATTTTCAGGATGGCATTCGTGGTTAGGGGACATTGTTCATAGTGTATGTTATTGTTACATATATTTTGCATAATGTTATATGATGCACAGATTATTTGCATCATGTACACACTCAATGCAATTGTGTGACATTTCATAGACATTTGTGGAGCTGCAGTTTTTTTTTTTATATTTGCAATGGCTGCTGGATTTATTTGAACATGCAATGTGGTGGTTTTAAGATTAAAAATTCATGTGTTGATTTGTGTTATGTGTTTCATAATGGGCAAATAATATATTATCCATATCTGGATAATAGTTATTTTGCACATTATTGTACTATATGTGTTGGGGGGGAGGGGGTCTATTGGCCCCAAGGGTATGTGGATATGTCTCCTTGTGGGTAGTGGGTGAGGGTGGTTAGGCCTCAAGGGGTGGGGGGTTAGAGTGGGAGGGTATGTAGGCCTCCCAAGTGGTGGGTGAGGGTGGGTTAACCCCTTAATGACTGTTGCGGTTAATAACCGCTATGGTGATTAAGGGGTTAGGGGACATTACATTGGCTATTGTAATTGTTGTGCATGTTTTGCAGCACCGTAGGGGCATGGGCAGAATGAAGATGAGGATGAAGACGGCCTTCATCGTGGGTGCCTGTAAAAGGTAAGTGTAATATATTTTGACTGTATTTATTGAATGTTTTATGTATTTAAAATGGGCAAATGCATTATTATCCATATTTGGATAATAGTCATTTTGGCCATTACTGTACTGTATGTGTTAGGGGGTGTATTTAGTTAGAATTGTTGTTTTTTATTTTTGAAGGTGCAACATTGGTACCACAGGCCCACGGGTACCCCGGGACGGCCGTGGGTACCCCCGGACTCCCGCAGGGACCCTCACACTCCCGCGGGGACCCCCGCTTGGTGATCCGGGGACCCATGGACCCCCGTGGGGTCAGCCGGGGACACCCGCCGGCCTGCTGTATGCGTTTTGCGCATGCAAAAATAAAAAGCCAGAATTTTTTCTAAGTCCAGATTTCTTTGCGTCTACTCTGACCTGACGTGTTCTAATCATCGCAACTTTCGCATTTGCTAAGGTTGCGTTGCTTTGTGCATCACGCTTAAGGGCAGAATTTCACGCAAACAGGGCTGCGATCGAGCAAAGTTGGACTTACTGCACCGACACACTTTATTCGAGCAAATACCCAGTATGTACCTGGCAGATACCTGGAATGCGCCGCTCCTCACCTCTGACAAGCCCCGTTGCGTTTGCCTTCCCAGCCTGGGTTCATGCCTGGCTGATGGGCGGCTGATCTGTTAAATGATAATGATTAGGATTTAATAGGCTGCAATGCTTCGCGTGTCTACCAGATGGCATAAATTCATGAATTGTAATGCAGTATATATATATATACTGTGCAGTATTGCAGCCAGCGGGAATAAAATGCTTCAATCCTTGCCTGGAAAATAACCCAATGCACTCGGGCAGAAAACAGTCACAAACCTCAATACACCCGGGTATACCCGAATTCTTGGGACTAGCCGAGCTCGAATAAAGTGTGTCGCCAGTGTAGAAAAAATCCCTGAAAAAAGTCATTTTTAGAGCACAAAGTGCCTGTTTGCGTTGCTTAGTGCATCTGGTTGAGCCAAAAATCACAATCGAAGAGAACTTTGCGCTCTAAAAGTGACTTATCTGTGCTTAGTGCATAGCCCCCTATGTCTTCAATCCCATTGGCTGTAGTACCATATGATGTCAGGCATGTGGTTTTAAGGATGTGACGTACCTCTCTTTGCGATGACGTAACATCCTTTAAAAAAAATTAAAAGCCTGTCACATGGTACAAAGCCAGATCGGATTGGACCTGGACCATCTGACCCTAAAATGTGATGTGTTATATAAGGCATGTTCCGTCTCATTTTAGCTTAAGATGTCAATGAGTCAACATCCGTTTTTGATTTAACATGGGGTACATTGGATTACAAAGAAAGAAGATTAAAGAAAAGAAGAAAATACTGTAAGAAGAAGATGGAAGAAGATGGATGATGAAAGTAAGAAGATTTTTTTTTAACCTGATGCTGATCATCGCAGTGGATGGCGGCGGAATGCGGAGGATGATGTCTTTGGTCGAGAGCTTCCTGGTACGCCGGTATTCGGATGGTGAGGACTTCTAAAGCTAAGACAAATATTGAAAGTATGTTATTTTCTATTTTCAGGTTTCTTCATTCTATTTTTTTCTTTTTATGTTTTTGATTGCCCTTTGACTACTAATGTATTTATCTTTGCCCCTTTAGAGAACAGATAAATACAATGACAGGCAATGCCTTTTTTGGCAAATGCTTGTTTTGAATTAATTGTTATTTATTATATATCTGTTTATTGTTTGGCGTTAATTGTTGTGTTTTTTTGTGTCTGTTGATTTTTTTTAATGTTGCCCATTGACTGCTATAGTGGCTTATCATGACCATATTATATGGGCATGATGTACCACTGTGCCAATCAATGGGTAGAGGGTGGGGATATTTGTGCCGGGGTGGGTGGTTAGGCCTCCCAGGTGGGTAGCGGGGAGGGTGGGTTAACCCCTTAATTAGTCGAGTGGTTACTAACGTTTAGGTAATTAAGGGGTTAGGGTCATTAGATTGTATTGTGTATTCTTGTGTTCCTGCCAACAGAGGATGATGTTGAGTATGCCCTTCATCCTGACAGGGATTTATGCTTCCTGTATGTTGTTTAATTTTGAATGGGCAAATGCACTATTATCCAGATCTGGAAAATAGTAATTTTGCCCATTACTAAACTGTACGTGTTGGGGGGGGGTTGTTGGGAGTAGAGGAGGTGGGTATTAGGTTTTTTTTTTTAATGTTTATTGAAGGTAGGGGGATTGGTTGAAGGGGGTAGTTTCCCCAAGGGTGGGTGGTTTAGGCCTACCGGGTGGGTAGCGGGACTGGTTAACCCTTTTATTATGATAGCTGTTTCCACAGCTATGGTAGTGAAGGGGTTACTCTGCCCACAACCTTCCCAGCAGACTTAACCACCTAATCACTACCCCCTTCATCCACACCCCCAATAAACAGGCTATTGAAGTTGAACCCCTTCATTGCCTCAGCAGCTAGCAATGTTTAAATGTCCGTGTCATACTGTATGACCGGGACATTTAAATGCATAGGAGATGCCGGAATCCCATTCTGGGGCCTGTATCTTGGGAGGCAGGGGGTCCCCAGACCTGAAATCAACGCAGTTCTATTCCGTACACTAGTATTAACATTTTAATTAAAACACTGTGATTGCTGGTGAGATATGTGCAAGGAGAGGTGGCTCTCTCTGTGCAGCTTGCAGACAGATCGTACAGGGAGGCCTTTGAGTGAAGCTGAGATTAGTTTTTCTGCCTTGCCGAGCGGTTTAGGCATTTTCCTGTCATACGGTTTGATTTGAGTTCAGATTCTTTCTGAATACCATGATAACTCAACTGACAAACAATTTGGCGAGAACATGCCAAACTTTACGATGTAGCAGTGAACTAATCAAGGCTACTAGCATAGGCCCCTACTGATACAGCCATCAGTAATAGAACACTTACCTGGGAAATTCTGGGAGATTCTGGGGCACTCACTGTAAATGCCTCAACATTGTCTGAACATTGCCTCAAACTTTCTGTGAGATTCATAATGGCCCATCGGATTAACACAGTGGGGGGTCCCTGCAGTCCCATTTAAACTGAATGGGCCATTAAGAATCTCACAGAAATGTTGAGGCAATGTTCAGACAATGTTGCGGCATTTACTGTGAGACTTCCCGATAACTCTCCTAGGCAAGAGTTCTAATACTGGTGGCTACAGTATCTTAAATACCAAAAATCCCCTAACTCCCAAGTTTAAACTGACAGTCCCTATGCAGGTGGCTGCACATCATTAGGAATTCGTATCAGTATATGACCCAGCAAAGGAAAATATAGAGGTAAGGAATTAAATGGACAATATTGTACATGCAATTTTTGTAAAAGAATATAGGTAGTAAGCAAGAGAGGATATTCCATGTACCCGGAAGTAGTTAAAAACCTTGAATTAGTAGCCCCAACACCTACAAACAAAATAAAGAAGTAACCTCACAATGGCTACCAAAAAATAAGGATTCTTTATACAAAATATATTGCGGAGGGAAATTATCATTTAATCAATATATTTTTTGTGTATCTAATCAATGGATCCAGAAAACCTCTCTAAATAACATAGTATTGTTTCCTTGATTGAAATAGCCGAATAGAAAACAAATGCCTTCAATTGTACTGCAAGATTTAATTAAAATGTAAAGAGTAACATTAACGTCAGATAACAAAACTCTGAAATATACCTTATGCACAGTCTATGTTGATTTGTATTGTCTTGCCGCTTACAAACACAGTCAAGGTAAAACGGCTCTCATCCACACAAAAAATAAATGTAATTTTCTGTATTACATATATGAATCTTGGTAAAAACATATATTTTATTTGGATTGTAAATTTGAGGACTTTAGACCATGTCAGACTTGGTAAATATGTTGGTTTGAAATAAAATGTTTTTTTTACAGATTCAATCGCTAAATATTCTTTATCTCATTAATGTGTACATCTGCAAGCTCCAACTCAGCTCCACCTCCTATATTATCATCTACCCAAAACCTCCTGAATTGTAAATTGACACACATGGGTCAATAGGAATAAAGACTACTTTGATGCTTTGAGACCCATGTTAAAAATTACTCACTAACAAATGTAACCTGTTTACCATACCGGATTACTGCAGTCCTGGTCCCTCAGCAAACTGCAAGAACTGTAAATTATATAATGGTATCACCACAGCATTAAGATCAAAGCCCATAACAGAACACTTTGTCACAGTCACTGATAGCATTAAATGACCAACATATAGTATGTATAATCAAATTAATTGGAGTAAAAAATCTATTGCATACTTTTTGTGCACAGCAACAACATACCTTTAGAGAATCTAATCCTGTTAAATGTGATCATTACATGAAAAAATCTTTTAGGTACTGAGTCTGTATTCAGCACTAGAGTTTGTCGAAACTGTCCAAATCCGCTTTCTGGAATTTTCCATGCTTTCCCTTGCAAAATCTGCAGACGGATTGTTTCAATTTCTTTCTGAGCATATTAGTTAAAATCCCTCCATGTGTTTCGGTTATGCAGATTTAATATGATCCAGTGGCGGGTTTATCGTAAATATATTCTGCAGATTGTGTTTATTTCCGGTGAAATGCATAGTGGCACTATCCTGATTGAAGGAGGATGCAGAACGCAGCGCTACCTACCTAACCTCCCACTCCAGATCCAGTTGGGAGAGTCAAAACGGAAGTGCGGGACGCGAGACCGGCTAGAGCAGAGGGAGGCAGAGAGAACGCCAGGAGACCTCGATCGGCTGTGCTCCAGTTATTATTCATATGCCAATTTGTTTTTGACACAATGTGAGTGCATTTCAATCATTTTTATCAGATAAATATTTTTTATACAAGTACACACTATGTTGGTGTACTTTACTTTAACAGCTAAGGCAATCAGACATGAGGGGCTCAAAAAAACACCTGAGACAGACCATTTCAAGTTCATCTAACTGCCACTGATATGAAAATGCTTACAAAGAATAAGTAATTTGTGAGTACACATCTCATAGGATACAGACTGAAAAATCACAAGATTGTTCATACATATTGCAATATATTTTGTATATTTTCTATTTCATGTACATCTGCGCTCCCCAAACATTTGGATCAATGAAGGGGTTATGGCAGACTACCAGGTTAATTGGGTGCAGAGGGGTGAGTGAAGGGGGTAATAGCCCCAGGATGGTAGGTTAGGCCTCTCGGGTGGGTATTGGGAGGTATTACCCCTTCATTACCTTAGCGGTAGTAACCACGATGATAATGAAAGGGTTAAACCCTCCCACTACACACCAAGGCCTGACCTCCAACCCTGTGATTACTACCCCTTCAGTCAATCCCTCTACCCACAATAAACATTAAAATACCTATTAACTATTGTACCAATACACAACACACCCCCTGTAACCCCAACAACACCCCTAACACATACAGTACAGTAATGGGCACCACGCGGCATAACGTAGGATTTAACTAGGAAAATGTTCGAATAACGGCGGCTGCATCTGTATCTTCGCCTTTTTATCCTTACATTGAGACAGCACTGCCCCTACTTCAGACACATCCACCTCCAGGGGGAAATGTAGAGCGGGATTAGGAGGTACCAGGATCGGAGCTGATGCGATGTGAATGCTTTTTTTAAAGTCTTGAATGATTTTACTGCTTCAGAAGGCCATTGCGATGTATACACCCTCTTGCTGATCAGAGCAGCGATGGGAGACAGGAACGAGGAAACGTTCTGAATGAAATGTCTATAATAGTTGACAAAGCACAAGAATCGCTGGATAGCCTTCATTCCATAGGGAAGTGGACATTCCAGAACTGCCTTTACCTTTGTCGGATCCACAGCAAGGCCTGTAGCAGAGATTATGTAGCCCAGGAAGGTATTGTATTGTATTGTATGTCTTTATTTATATAGCGCCATTAATGTACATAGCGCTTCACAGCAGTAATACATGTGGTAATCCAATAAATAACAGATAATATAAATAACAGATCATGGGAATAAGTGCTTTAGACATTAAGGAAGAGGAGTCCCTGCTCCGAGGAGCTTACAGTCTAATTGGTAGGTAGGGAGAACGTACAGAGACAGTAGGAGGGAGTTCTGGTAAGTGCATCTGCAGGGGGCCAAGCTTTATGTGCCATGTGTTCAGAATAGCCACAGTGCTATTCATATGCTTCTTTAAGCAAGTGTGTCTTAAGGTGGGTCTTAAAGGTGGATAGAGAGGGTTCTAGTCGGGTACTGAGGGGAAGGGCATTTCAGAGGTGAGGGGCAGTCAATGAAAAAGGTTTAAGGCGGGAGAGGGCTTTAGATACAAAGGGGGTAGAAAGAAGACATCCTTGAGAAGAACGCAAGAGTCTGGATGGTGCATAACGAGAAATTAGGGCTGAGATGTAAGGAGGGGCAGAAGAGTGTAAAGCTTTAAAAGTGAGGAGAAGAATGGAGTGTAAGATGCGGGATTTGATCTGAAGCCAGGAGAGGGATTTCATGAGGGGAGATGCTGAGACAGATCTAGGAAAGAGTAGAGTGATTCTGGCAGCAGCGTTAAGGATAGATTGTAGGGGAGACAGGTGAGAGGCAGGAAGGCCGGACAGCAGGAGGTTACAGTAATCAAGACGGGAGAGAATGAGGGCCTGAGTCAGAGTTTTAGCAGTCGAGCAACAGAGGAAAGGGCGTATCTTTGTTATATTGCGGAGGAAAAAGCGACAGGTTTTAGAAATGTTTTGAATGTGAGGGGCAAATGTGAGAGAGGAGTCGAGTGTGACCCCAAGGCAGCGTGCTTGGGCTACTGGGTGAATGATCGTAGTTCCAACAGTAATGTGGAAGGAGGTAGTAGGGCCAGGTTTGGGAGGAAGTATGAGGAGCTCTGTTTTAGCCATGTTCAGTTTAAGGCGGCGGAGGGCCATCCAGGATGATATAGCAGAGAGACATTCAGAAACTTTGGTTTGTACAGTAGGTGTAAGGTCGGGTGTTGAGAAATATATTTGTGTGTCGTCAGCATAGAGGTGATAATTAAACCCAAAAGATGTTATTAGGTCACCTAGAGAGAGTGTATACAGAGAAAAGAGAAGAGGTCCCAGGACAGAGCCCTGGGGTACCCCCACAGAGAGATCAATAGAGGAGGAGGAGGTATTAGCAGAAGAGACACTGAAAGTACGATGGGAGAGGTAGGATGAGATCCAGGATAGAGCTTTGTTCCGAATGCCAAGAGTATGGAGAATGTGAAGGAGAAGAGGGTGGTCCACGGTGTCAAATGCTGCAGAGAGGTCGAGTAATATGAGCAGAGTGTAATGACCTCTGTCTTTGGCAGCATGGAGGTCGTCAGTTATTTTAGTGAGGACTGTTTCCGTGGAGTGAGCAGTACGGAAGCCAGATTGTAGAGGGTCTAGGAGAGAATAGGTGTTGAGAAAATGGAGCAAGCGAGCGAATACAAGATGTTCAAGGAGTTTAGAGGCAAAAGGCAGGAGGGAGACAGGCCGATAGTTAGAAAGACAGGTAGGGTCAAGCTTGCTGTTTTTGAGTAATGGTATGACTGTTGCATGTTTGAAGGAGGATGGAAAGGTTCCAGAGCAGAGGGAGGAGTTAAAAATGTGCGTGAGCGTAGGGATTATAGTAGGAGCAAGAGGTTTTAGGAGATGGGAGGGAATGGGGTCAAGAGGGCAAGTGGTAGAGGGAGAAGTGGCGATCAACAGCGACACATCCTCCTCTGAGACAGTGGAAAAAGAGTCAAGGAAGGCAGGAGGAGAGTTAGGAAGAGGTGTAGGATGGGAGGAAGAAACAGAGGGGATGTTCTGACGTATGGATTCCACCTTTTCCTTAAAATAGTCAGCAAAGTCCTGAGCGGAGATGGAGGAAGGAGAGGCAGCGGAGGGTGGTTTGAGTAGAGTATCAAAGACAGAGAACAGTCGGCGTGGGTTAGACTTGTGCATGTTGATTAGTGAAGAAAGTAGGCTTGTTTAGCTTGCGAGAGGGCAGAGTTGAAACAGGATAGCATAAATTTGTAGTGAAGGAAGTCTGCGAGAGTATGAGATTTCCTCCAGAGGCGTTCAGAGGAACGAGTGGAGGAACGCAGCATGCGCGTGTGGGAATTTAACCAGGGTCTAGGGTTAAAAGGGCGAGTGCGGCAGAGAGAAAGCGGGGCATGTAGATCAAGAGAGGAGGACAAGGCAGAGTTGTAGTTCCTGACCAGTTTGTCAGGGTCTGTAGCAGATCTGAGAGAGGAGAGGGAGGAGTGTAACGTGGACTCAAAGTCAGGTAAGTGAATAGAGCGCAGGTTTCTGCAGAACCGGGGTGTAGATGGAGGTGGAGAAGTTGAGAAGCGAGATAGAGAGAATGAGATGAGGTGATGGTCAGAGAGAGGAAAAGGGGAAATGGAGAAATCAGAGAGAGAGAAGATTTTAGTGAAAACCAGGTCTAAGTAGTGGCCATCCTTGTGGGTGCTGGCTGCAGTCCACTGTTGAAGGCCAAAAGAAGAGGTTAGAGAAAGAAAGCGGGAAGCCCAAGGGAGAGAGGGGTCATCAATGTGGCAATTGAAGTCCCCAAGGAGAAGAACAGGGGAGTCTGAGGAGAGGAAGAAAGAGAGCCAGGATTCAAAGTGAGAGAGAAAGGCAGAAGGGGGATGAGTAGAGGTAGGTGGGCGATACATGACCGCCACATGAACAGGGAGAGGAGAGAAGATCTGGACAGTGTGAACCTCAAAGGAGGGAAAGGCAAGAGAGGGGGGAATAGGAATAGTTCGGTAACGGCAGAGAGAGGAGAGCAGGAGCCCCACACCTCCACCCCTGCCATCAAGGCGCGGAGTGTGGGAGAAGGAAAGGCCACCATAAGAGAGGGCAGCTTCCAGAGCAGAGTCAGACTGAGTGAGCCAGGTCTCAGTTATAGCAAAGAGAAGCAGGGAGTGAGAGAGAAAGAAGTCATGCACAGAGAGGAACTTGTTAGAGAGGGAGCGAGCATTCCAAAGGGCACAGGAGAAAGGGAGAGAGGAGGGAGGGTGGCAGCGGATGGGTATGAGGTTGGAGGGGTTAACACCAGAAGGAGTAGAAGTTGTATGTGGGAGGCGAGGACGAGAGCAAGTAGAAATAAGGCAGGGACCAGGATTGGGAGAGATATCCCCAGAAGCAAGGAGGAGAAGCATGGATAGAAAGAGGATGTGTGAGGATGATTTGTAGGGGTGTGTTTTAGTGCAGGAGGTATAGCTGTGTGGTGACAGAGGACGCAGGTAAGAAAGGAGTTCATGTGAACTGAGAAGTGGGGAAGAAAGGAGAGATGGAGATATATGAATAGAGTTAGAGACATAAGGAGACTGGTGGAAGGAAGTGCATAATTTGAAAATAAGTGCGGTTGCAGCAAATATAAAAAATAAAGGCGGCATCACAGCAATAGTTAAGTGTTGAGATGTGCAGTCTTAGATGGATGATATCCTCTTTTCCAACGTAGATCAAAAGCAGGAATCAGAAGCAGTAGGTGATGTCCACTTTTCCACTTCTTTTTGAACTTCCTTTTAAAACTTCATAAATACTTGAAACATATATACTTAAAAGCATATCTGCTTACAAGCAGGGCTGCTAGCAGCAATGGCTGTTAGGAGTTTACTTATATACTTTTAGAAAGTCACCTGGTTGGCACAACAAACTTAATTAGCACATGTGAGGGTAGTTAAAGCAAATGGTTTTTCTATGGTGGGTGTTGCCTTGCCTTGCACAAGTGTGAAAGCTGAATTAAATTAAGACAGTAGGGGGATGATTTACAGACAGACAATTAGAATATGTTTTTACCTAAATAGAACTAAATACACAGCATGGGAGGATATCAGGATAGACAGACAATTGGAATATGTTTTTACCTAAATATAACTAAATACACAGCATGGGAGGATATCAGGATAGACAGACAATTGGAATATGTTTTTACCTAAATAGAACTAAATACACAGCATGGGAGGATATCAGGATAGACAGACAATTGGAATATGTTTTTACCTAAATAGAACTAAATACACAGCATGGGAGGATATCAGGATAGACAGACAATTGGAATATGTTTTTACCTAAATAGAACTAAATACACAGCATGGGAGGATATCAGGATAGACAGACAATTGGAATATGTTTTTACCTAAATAGAACTAAATACACAGCATGGGAGGATATCAGGATAGACAGACAATTGGAATATGTTTTTACCTAAATAGAACTAAATACACAGCATGGGAGGATATCAGGATAGACAGACAATTGGAATATGTTTTTACCTAAATAGAACTAAATACACAGCATGGGAGGATATCAGGATAGACAGACAATTGGAATATGTCTTTACATAAAATAGAACTAAATACACAGCATGGGAGGATATCAGGATAGACAGACAATTGGAATATGTTTTTACCTAAATAGAACTAAATACACAGCATGGGAGGATATCAGGATAGACAGACAATTGGAATATGTTTTTACCTGAGGAAAGAGAAGAGATGAGTGAGTGATTCAATAGTCTTCCTTCCTTTTTAAACTTCATAAATACTTGAAACATATATACTTAAAAGCATATCTGCTTAAAAGCATAGCAGGTACTAGCCTGATGAAATTGGAATTTCTTCAGCTTTGTGTACAAGTGGTTCTCTCTTAACCATTGCAGAACCTCTTTTACATGATCAGTGTGATTGTGTGCCGACTTTGAGAAAATTAGGATGTCACCCAGGTAGATGATGACCAATTTATCCAATAGGTCATGAAAGATTTCATTGACAAAGCTCTGGAAGACATTGGGGGCATTACACAGCCCGAATGGCATGACCAAATACTCGTAATGTCCATCTCGAGTGTTGAATGTGTCTGCCACTCGTCGCCCTGATGAAACCGTACCAGGTTATACACTCCTCGTAAGTCGAGTTTCGTGAAGATAGATGCTCCCTGTAAGTGTCAAAGAACTCGGAGATGAGTGGCAGCTGATAGCGATTTTTAATTGTCATTTTATTCAATCCGCGATAGTCGATGCACGGCCAGAGTTACCCATCCTTTTTTCTTTACGAAGATGCCGGCCCGGCAGGGGAGGATGACATCCTGACAAAACTTCTCAGCAGATTCTCCTGGATATATGCCTTCATGGCCTGAGTCTCTGGAAGAGATAATGGGTAAGAGCAACCTCTGGGAGGCACTAAGCCGGGAAGCAACTCGGTAGGTCAATCAAAGGGTCGATGTGGCGGCAGTTCCTCAAACTGGGCCTTGTCAAAAAAGTCCCCATACACTGTGTGGGCATTCAGTAGGACAACTGGGGTATTCAAGAGGGTAGCATGATGCTGGACAGAATCTGTGGCACCGAGCAGGTCTCCTTACAATGGGGACTCCTGTGTGTAAGACGAGATGCCGTCCAATCCACCAGGGGATTATGCCATTGAAGCCAGGGTAAACCCAGAATGACATTGACGGATGGCGAGTGGATGATATCCAGACGTATTTCCTCTGTATGATCTTTGCCCATACTCAAATGTAACCGAACCACCTCCAGGGAGATGAACGCCGGTTTTAAAGGCCTACTGTCGATCACCCCCAAGCCAATGGGAACCCCGTTTCTTAACAAGAGGAATTTGGTGCTTCTCGGCGAAGGTCTGATCGCTGAAATTGCCATCTGATCCAGAATCCAGGAAGGCCAGTGTCATGACCACGAAGGATGTACAATACCAGTCAACTCCATGGCAAGAAGGAGCCTAGAAGGTAGGCACAAGGGAGAAGGACAAATAGTCCCCAGTGTTTCTACCAAATCTCACTTGGAATTGGCATTTCCTGACTTGTTGTGGCATCAGATAGCTTGATGTCCAGCCAGAAAACAGTATATGCAGAGTTCCATAGTTCTCCTGCGGAGTCTCTCGCTGGAGGAAAGTCTACTGCCTCTCGTTTGCTTGGTTCCTCTGGTCCCGGGAAATCATCAGGAATAGAAGATGCAGAGTAAGATGGAAAAGAACGGGTGCCTCCATAGCACTGGGCTCTCTCGACTCTCCGTTCCTGCAGCTGTTGATCCATATGGATGCACAGAGCAATGAGATCCTCCAATTCCCCATGCCATTTGAGCGAGGACAGTTAGTCTTTTAACCTCAATGAGTGTCTCATTATTCAACCTGGTCTCGGTGGTGAGAGTCTGGAACTCGATCACATAGCAGGACACTGAATGAGAGTCCTGTGAGACATGCAGAAGTGAAAAGGAGGCGGTCACTTTGCGTCCTGGTGTGTTGAATACCTGCCTGAGTTCCTGCGTGAATAAAGCCAAATCATTAGTCAGATCCGGTCGGTTCTCCCAGTTACTGTAGGTGAGGCGCAGGCCAGGCAAAATGTCATCCATCTCTATTCAACACTGGGCATCACTAGTAGTAGTTTAGAGGTTTTCAACCAACAGGCTAACAAATTATTTTGGAGATTTAGAGAGAGGGGATATCCTAAGGAACTTCTAGAAAGAGAGATCATAAGGGTACGTAATATGGATCGTAAGGATATGTTAGTTCAAAATAGATCCACGATTAAAAATAAAGAAGGTCAAAACACAAAAAAGGACACTCTTAATGTGGCTTTCATTACAGACTTTAATTCGGTTCATAGAGACATTGAAAAGGTTTTTAACAAACACTGGGGTATATTGTGCAATGATCCCATTTTGGGATCACATCTTGACGTTAAACCACGGTTTATTTACAGGAGAGCAAAAAATATCAAAAACTTGTTAGCTCCTAGTGATGTTTTTATAAGTAAGAGCAATACTACATCGAAAAAGAACTGGCTAGGGCCTAAACCAAAAGGCAACTATATCTGTGGTAATTGCACGATTTGTAAATACCAACATCCTGACAAATACACATTTTATTCACAAGTAACGAAGGAAGTTTTTAATATTGATGACTTTATTCTATGTACCTCTACACATATTGTATACCTATTGGAATGTGCGTGTGGGTATCAATATGTAGGCAGAACCAAACGCAGCCTTAAAGTTCGGATTCAGGTTCATGTCAGAAATATTAAAAATGGTTTTGAAAAACATAGTGTATCTAGACACTTCCTGATACACCATACACTGGCGACACAGTTTATTACACTGCGGCCAGATCCGCAAGCCGGGAGATTTCCCGGCTTGCTAGTGGCCGCCCCTCGGCGTGCCGCGCGTCATAGACGCGCGGTCACGCGTCTTCGGGAGCGTGCGCCCCCCTGCACGCGCGTCCAGGGCTCCCCGAGGGACGGCGGCAGGGGGTTCCGGGGGACCCGGCGGACCCGGCAGCGGTAGGGAGAGCGCCCCGATCGGAGGGCGCTCTTCCGCTGCTTCGGCGCGCGCCCGTCACACTCGGGCGCGCGCCAGGCTACTGCTGCGGCCAAGAACGGGCAAATGCTCGAATAAACTTGGCCGCAGCAGTATGTAAGTTTATATTAAATAGGTATTGTTTTGTTTTTGTTTTTTTTGTTAATAAAGTTGTTGTTTTAAAAGTAAACTACACATCTTCCCTATCACGCAGACCATTACCTATTATAGATGATTGGTCTATCCCTAATTGGTTGACCAATAAGGTATATATGTGAGGTATTTAAGACCTCTGGGTAATGGCCTAATTATTCCCTGAAGAAGTAGTTAATTCTACGAAACTAGTTGGATGTAACATTCTATTGCCTTATATCTGCTTACATTGGCCTTTGTCTATGTGTTGGCCTGTCCTGTTTTTATTTCATCCTGTGTGCTGTTTTGGACACTTGTGAGAGACTCTGTAAGACTGTTCAAACTTCCCTATTGAATCCACCACTGCTGTGAAGACAGCAGCAAGCTGCGTTTTAACCTCTGTGCAGAGGATACACCTGCCGAGGTACAGGAGCAGCTTCATATCGGCTAGGAAGCAGGAGCGATTTCACCGAGCCCCAGTACCAGCTGCTGAACCTGGCTGCATGAAGGGAAATCCCCTTGGGAGTGAAAAGACTGATGTCCTGCCCCAGAATCAACTGAGCTGCAGCAGCAGAGGGAAGCAAGCACCTGAATCTACAGCTAACAGCCGAGTGGTAAACAGTGTGATACACACTACATGCCTTTTACCAACCTTTTTTATGTACGCAGATATATTACCCCCTTTTTAATTCTATAATATATTGTTGAATTTGCTTCACTATTTGGCGTTGTGCGCTGTTTTCTTTTGTTTCCATTTTCATACATTAAATACCTGGGAGTGAATGTATCAGGCAACTACCAATCACTGTACAAATATAATTACCCGGCCCTATTCGGGAAAATCAAAAAAGATCTGGACAAATGGGAAGACTACCAGATCTCATGGATCGGAAGGATGATCTCGGTAAAAATTAATATACTCCCCAGATTGCTATACTATTTCCAGACACTCCCGATCCATATTCCCAGGCCTGAACTCAAGAACATCCAGAATAAAATGTTTAACGTCCTCCTGATGTCAAGAG